>NW_026461106.1:0-70880 GCF_021730395.1 Mercenaria mercenaria | reverse complement strand
CAAAAGACAAAATGTACCTATAGACAATGTCTCCGAAAATTTAATTTCATTTCTGCTTGCAATCTAGACAGCTGAATCTATAAACAGGGAAGATGTTAAAATTATGTAGGAACACTAACCCTAATCCTACCAGGTTTCATGAAAACATGATAAGTTTTTTTTTATATTAAAATATCAGTTTGCCATTTGATGCTATAAAAATTACGACCCTAAACAGAAAAGAAATGTACACGAGTTGCACAATAAACATTTTCTGATAGTTGGACACTATTTTTTTAGAAAATTTTTGCAACAGAAATTGCTTGAAGTACAGGTTTGCAACAAAAACTAGCTTGAACAAGATTTATTTGGGTATAGCACTATCCCGAAAACATGCAGAGTCAAACATTTATAGAATTCTTCACAATCAGTTGTTTTGTCTCGTTTAAGGCCCCCAAAACAGGCTAGTTTGATCATTAGAATGTTAAAAACGGCAGGAAACGACGCAATTCAAATTTCAAAACATGGACATGACCATTTTATAACTTCAATAACTTCGAGAATTCGAAATCTACAACGCTGAAACGCAAAACCGAGAGTGACATATACATAGAACTGATGCATGCACATATCCATAGAGTTCAAAATACCATAGAAACCCACTTATCTGATAAAAAAACAAGAGAACACGCGATGATTTCAGAAAATATCCGCCATTTTGTAAGTTTGCAACCATTTTGCTCGCTTGAACCAAGTGTGCAACTTCTCACGTCCTGCCCCTTGTAAGGTAACTATGTCTTAGACTAGCTGACAAACATGTAGAATGTCCTTTGTTAAAACGTATAGCTGGTGAGACCATATATCTCGTATATAAAATTTTCCTCTGGCTACCTTGCCTAAATGATTCGTGTACCAATCAATGATTTGTAAATGATTTCAGTTATGAGCTAGACAATTTCAGGGGTCAGGCAAAAATCACTCAATGTTTCAACCATCAACCTTGAACTAATGAAATCAGCTGAACTCCTATAGGCTGGAGATACTATACTTGACTGGTCTTTTTGTCGAAGTTCCCGTCAGACAATGTCTTTGAACAACAACGTACAAGTCATATCGCATAGATGCTCAGCCTATGTCCTCTTAAGTAAAGCTGTAACTGACTCCTGTATGCCCAGCGCCTATATGCTCATATGCTCATATATCTCATGTAGCATTCAACTACCATATAAGAATAACCCCATACTTCGCCAATAAACGCTGAATCTCGTCTACACACCCTGGTAACGGCGCTCCCAAGTACAGGTGGCACTCGCACATACAGCGCTCGATAAGCGATTTTGGAGGAGCGGTGGTGTAATTATTATCCCCCGACGAAAGTCGGAGGGATATAGTTTTGGCGTTGTCCGTCCGTCCGTCCGTCCTTCCGTCCGTCTTTCCGTCCGTCCGTCCGTCCATCCGTCCTTCCGTCCGTCCGTCCGTCCGGAGCCATATCTAGGAAATGGTTGGGAATATTTATTTAAAACTTCATATACGTGTTCACCACTATGAGTTCTTGCGGCCCGTCAAGTTTCAGTCAGATTGCCCAAGTAACACCAGAGTTATGGCCCTTAGAAGTTTCTAGTGTTAACTATATAGGGCACTATTAATATGGCAATTTCTGCATCATAACTTTTGATATATTTGACCTTGAACTATGAAACTTTAACAGAATTTAGAGCACTATAATGTGGTTGTGCACACACAATTTCGTATGGATTTCTTTTGTAACTGCAGAGTTATTGCCCTTTAATTGTCTAAAAATCCACATATTTGTACATAATAAACTTGCCATTTGGCAGAATTTCATTAAATTTCTTTCATTCTTTTCTGTGAACATTTATTATAAACATGTGAAATTGCGCACCCACACCTGGTCGCCCACTTGCCTTGGTCACCAGGGGTGACCCCGGGTCAAAATTGACCCCGCCCCAGGGGTCACTTGATTTACATAGGAAAATCTTTAAAAATCTTCTTCTCAAAAACCAGAAGACCTAGAGCTTACATATTTGACTTGTAGCATTGCCTAGTGGACCTCTTCTAAAGTTGTTCAAATCATGACCCCGGGGTCAAAATTGACCCCGCTCATGGGTCACTTGATTTTACATAGGAAAATCTTCAAAAATTTTCTAAAAATAAACCAGAAGGCCTAGAGCTAAGATATTTCACGTGTAGCATTGTCTAGTAGACCTCTACAAAATTTGTTCAAATCATGACCCCAGGGTCAAAATTGACCCTGCCCCAGGGGTCACTTGATTTTACATAGGAAAATCTCCAAAAAATTTCTAAAATTAAACCAGAAGGCCTAGAGCTTAGATATTTCACATGTAGCATTGCCTAGTGAGCCTCTACAAAATTTGTTCACATCATGACCCCCGGGGTCAAAATTGACCCCGCTTCAGGGTCACTTGATTTTACATAGGAAAATCTTCAAAAAATTTCTAAAAAAACCAGAAGGCCTAGATCTTAGGTATTTGACCTGTAGCATTGCCTAATACACTTCTACAAAATTTGTTCAAATCATGACCCCCAGGTCAAAATGACCCCGCCCCATGGGGTTACTTCATTGTACATAGAAAAATCTTCAAAATTTTCTAAAAATAAACCAGAAGGCCTAGAGCTTAGAAATTTCACATGTAGCATTGCCTAGTGGACCTCTACAAAATTTGTTCACATCATGACCCCTGGGTCAAAATTGACCCCACTCCAGGGGTCACTTGATTTTACATAGGAAAATCTTCAAAAAATTTCTAAAAATAAACTAGAAGGCCTAGATCTTAGATATTTGACTTGTAGCATTGCCTAGTAGACTTCTACAAAATTTGTTCAAATCATGACCCCCGGGGTCAAATTGACCCCGCCCCATGGGGTTACTTGATTGTACATAGAAAAATCTTCAAAATTTTCTAAAAATAAACCAGAAGGCCTAGAGCTTAGATATTTGACATGTAGCATTGCCTAGTGGACCTCTACAAAATTGGTTCAAATCTTGACCCAGCCCCAGGGGTTACTTGATTGTACATAGGGAAATCTTCATAAATTTGCTAAAAATAAACCAGAAGGCCTAGATCTTAGATATTTGATATGTAACATTGCCTAGTAGACTTCTACAAACTTTGTTCAAATCATGACCCCCGGGGTAAAATTGGCCCCGCCCCAGGGGTTACTTGATTGTACATTGGAAAATCTTCCAAAAAATTTCTAAAAAATCATCAGTTTGACATTAGAAACATGTAGCTCATATTACTCTGGTGAGCGATCCAGGGTCATCATGACCCTCTTGTTTTTCATTTTTAATTTTCCATCAATATTTATAATCAACATGTGAAATTTTGTTTCCTCTCCCGTTCCCCCGCACCCCCACCCCCTTAAAAAATAAATATATATACATATATATATATATTTCCATTCCTTTTTTTTTTTTTTTTTTGTTAAATGTTCAAACCTTCAACATGTTAAGTTGTGACTGCACAAGCCTTGCCCTCAGTCATGTTCAAGATATCTTACCAGTGTTCTCATAAGGACATCTGTTTTTTTAAGTTCAAATGTACATGTTAAACAACAACACCTGGTGCCAAACCACTCAAAGACAATATTTCATTCCAGTTAAACTTTAAGCTCATATTTCAATTAACTGCATCTAATTTTAAAAGCTAAGCTTATTACAGTAAGCATATCCCATTCAAAATAAATTCTTTAGTCCGGATCAAAGTATCATACATTTATTATGTACTCTTTAATTAAACATCTGTTTTCTGTTAAATTGATTTTGACTAATGAAATTATTTGCTTCTTATTAACATCCTTATCTTTTTGCCGGATATATTTTTTTGCCATTCCTCACCACAAACCCTTTCGGCGGGGGATACCAATTCATCGAATTTGCTTGTTTCTTATTGTATCTCCGGTAATTCAAAACTTTTTGTAAAATGAAATATACCTGCGCTGTGATGAATAATTGATGACTATGTTCTGTGAGTGTCACAACATTTCATCTTGAAATAAACAAAATACGGCGAGTTAAACGTGAACGTTTGACTCCGAAATGTCAAATGTCGAAAAAACACGTAAAATACTCGGTAAATACACCAAATGTATTCATTTTTGACACAGTATCGTATAGTCATGTCTTCCTACAATAACCAGTTCAAATTCCAAGACTTAATTTGTTATATTTAAAGAATGACTCGTTTTTAAAGATGGTAAGGGGTTTCAAAACGGCACTCACATGGCACAGCCGTGTATTTTTTTGACGCTCAGCAAGTACAGCTAGAGAAAAGTCTTCAGTAATGTAGACCTTGTTGTTGTTTACTCTCAGTGTGGTGCCTGTATGGTCATGAATCTTTATACCGTTAAAAAACTGACTTCTAGAAGTCAATCTTTTTATGTTTAAACTTACGGCGACAATATTTTAACATTATTTTTTTATTAAAAAGGTTCTTGAAAACTGATCAATGCTAAAATTTAATATGTCCTGGGATTTCGTTGAAAAATGGAAAACGTGCTTCAAAACATTCATAGGAATCAGAAGGATCAGTGGACGGTAGGGTTTGCAAGAAGATATGTGTGTGCTTGCGTGCGTTTGTGCGTGCGTATGCGTTTGGTTTTAAACGCCGTTATTAAACAATATTTCAGGTCAATCTCAACGTTTTTTTGAGTACCAGTATAATGCTATGAGCATCCGTACGAAATATATATAGAGAGAGTCAGGTCGATACTGAAATCTTAACAACAAGACTACGGGGCGGTCTTGCAAGAAACAGATTAAAGTTCTCCACACTGCATAAATGCCAACCATTTTGTAAAGTTAAGCAAAATCTAACTTTCTGTAGCTGGATTTAAATATCTGATAAATACCTGAACAGTAGAGCAGTTAAAGTCCTTAATTTAGCATATAATGTTTTCACTTTAGCAAGGTTTTTCAAGCGCTATTTTTTTCTGTTGTTTAGTGGGTGTGGAATAAATGTTTGATTATAGAATTAGTAAAACTCATTTATAACGGACTGACGAGTTTTCTATTCTTTTCTTTATTTTAATTTTAACAACTTACCATACGTCTACATTGAATGTATAATAAATGTTGAACTTCTTACGAACAATATTTTACTTGTTTTATTAGATATAAGATTCAGTAAACACTCATAACAGGGAAATGGAAGACTTTTATGGTGGCTGATTTATACCATTTGTCAATTCGCCACGCGACCCCGTCGAGCGAAAACACGAGAATTAAAAAAGTTAAACGCGGAGTGGTTAGCGAGCAAAAATGCGATTACATGTGGCGACGCGGAGCGAAAACACGATTATTAGCGAGGGGTGGGGAGGGGAGGGGGATGCTGGCGTTGAGCGAGATTCAAGACGTAAAGCGGCTGGATGCCCGGGGGCTGTGTCGATAATTAAGAAGGCTAATTATCGTCGTTTCGTTCGGCGACCAATGTTATGCCTTTCAAACCTCAACTTCTTGCTCGGCGCCCGCTGATCAGCCAGTTTTCGCTCGGCTCCCCCGACGATTTACATATTAAATCTAAACTTTTGGTCTGCGATTCTCCACAGAGAAAATACTAGGAATAAGAAAGGGCGGGAGCGCGGATTGAAAACATGATAATTAGTGGGGCGCTGAGCGAAAAGTCGATATTTACGTTATAAATCGGCACCCAAAATAGGCGGAAGGACGGAATGGCCTATATCAGCCACCATAGAATTTTGTTAAAATGTCTGTTAGGTTCAAAAGACGCTCATATTTTAATATCTTAAATTCAATGAATTTATCAGTTAGTGAGTTCTTGTTTGGCTCTCTCAGGAATTGATGTGAGTAATTCCGATTTAAGAGCAGACAAGAGACGTAATGACTAGTTCCATAGTTTAATCCAATATCAGACTATTTTTGATGGTGTTATCTCTACCACACTAACTAGTCCGATTCATAACTCTTTTCCGTTGTAGTTGCCTTAGAGCTGACGATTTCTCCACATTTCTGAAGACTTTTCTCTAGCTGTACTTGTTGAGCGTCAAAAAAATACACACCTGTGCCATGTGAGTGCCGTTTTGAAACCCCTTACCATCTTTAAAAACGAGTCATTCTTTAAATATAACAAATCAAGTCCTGGAATTTAAACTGGTTATTGTAGGAAGACATTTCTATACGATAATGTATCAAAAATGAATATATTTGGAGTATTTACTGAGTATTTTACGTGTTTTTTTTTTTTTTTTTTGACATTTGACATTTTTGAGACAAACGTTCACGTTTAACTCGCCGTATTTTGTTTATTTCAAGATGAAATGTTGTGACACTCACAGAACATAGACATCAATTATTCATTAGGGCGCAGGTATATTTCATTTCCCAAAAAGTTTTGAATTACCGGAGATACAATAAGAAATAATTACACCACCGCTCCGCCAAAATCGCTTATCGAGCGCTGTATGTGCGAGTGCCACCTGTACTTGGGAGCGCCGGTACCAGGGTGTGGTCTATAAGCTGAAATTCCAAACACTATGTCTCTACCTCAGCTTTCCGATGCTCAGCCTAAACTACGTGTAAAGGAGAAGAATAGAGTTTGCCAGTTTGCAGTCGTTTACATGTCAATCACTTCAAACACATTGTCCTCCGTGACCTCGGGTACATGTCTTTGAAGCGTACCGAAATGTCATCGGGAATTGTGCGTGTCACTATAGATGGAGTTTATCGATAAAGCATGTTGCAAACACTCAGTAAGGCCTAAATCAATTTTTTGTTTGGTTGCCGCTTTATTTGTTTTTATTTCAGTTCATTAAATATTTTTGTCTCGTATCACCCTGCCCTCAATCGGCAAAAGTTTTACGTAACGTCTGTTTTCTCGGTACAGTTTCTGAAATAATAGATGTAATTTATTTTACTGTGTCATGCACTTTTGTATCCGTGTTATTTAGCGTCGCACCGACACAGGAGACATTCAGGCTATGTCATCACCGGCAAGGCACCACCGGCCTTCCGGAAGCCAACAGGAAGGCTTCCTAACATGAAGAATTCAATGCTCCGAGTGAGACTCGAACCTGCATCGGTGAACGGCAAGTCAGGGACGTTAACCCACTCGGCAACGGAGGCCCCGTGTATTTAAGTTGGACAATACGCACTTGCATACTGTAATCGTGCGTATGTCATGTATAGGAGAGCACTTTATCGAAAACATTTGTCTTATGAAAGAATGCTATGAAATAAGGATTTACTTCTTTTGATCATTTAATTATATCCAGCAACAGAAAAGAAACAAAATTTTAATTAATCTAAACCAGGTATGTCATTTTGCGCTGTCTTGACGTTATTGGTTAGTGGTCTTGTTTGAAGATATCAGGGACATAAATAGATACATTATTCTTGACGATATACGGCTGAGAAATCAAGAAAAAATAACACTTGGAAATATCGAAGATTGTAATCCGTTGAAAATGTGAGGTGGCGCATTCTACCTTACACGAGGAAAACATAATATACATATATATGTCATTTGTTAAGACATTGACAAGAAAGTGCATCAGTGTCTGATTCTTGCAAGTGTCACATACGTAGCGAAACATGTTTTATGTGTTGGCTCAAAAATATATATGTGATACATTTGTCTGCAATTTTTTACACGTCACATGTTTTCTTTGAAAAGACGTTACGCACATATTTGATATACATTAAAACTGTTGCGCACTAGGATTTACCTAATAATCGAATCGTCCCGTTGCCAATGCCAGTTTGCATCTCGAAGTGTTTTGATTTGCTCAACATGTAATTAAGAATAGTTTTATTTAGAGCTAATGCTGGGTATGATTACAGAGATAAATAATGTCATAATCCGTTTTTTCCGCACTCGAAATAAACTGTGATCAGCGCAAAGAAAACTGACTATTGTCAAAAATTCGATTTATAATATAATAAATTGTGTATCCAAAATATATCACAAAGTGGTAATTTTCGCGTCATACGGACTCATACCCATTTAATAAAAATGTTTTAAAACATGTACCGTCCATAAACAGGCTCAGTCAGATCGAGCCTGCAACATTTTCGTTTATGTCATGTTGGGCGACCTGTGGTTTTCCACTTTTATTTTGCCAAGACATGCACCGCACAATATCTTTTTCCGAATTGCTTGAAATTTAAGAACGAAATCGGGACTTATGTCCGAAGAAACGTCAGTCTGTTCAGCGTCTTGACATACATGTACTTTTTTAAACTTAAGATGCCCGTGACTGAAAATAAAACTTTCAAAATTGTATTTTGTTTAAACAGTGCTATATACAATAACCCCATCCCGTTTGTTATAATTAAGATCGATACATTTTCTGAATGAGCTAGTTTATACGTATTTTGGCGGGAAAGTTGCACGTGCTTTCCTTGATGTGCCTTCGGTAGACCGTTATATGTTGACCTTATATTTATTATCCCCCGACGAAAGTCGGAGGGATATAGTTTTGGCGTTGTCCGTCCGTCCGTCTTTCCGTCCGTCTTTCCGTCCGTCCGTCCTTCCGTCTTTCCGTCCGTCCGTCCGTCCGGAGCCATATCTAGGAAATGGTTGGGAATATTTATTTAAAACTTCATATCCATGTTCACCACAATGAGTTCTTGCGGCCCGTCAAGTTTCAGTCAGATTGCCCAAGTAACACCAGAGTTATGGCCCTTAGAAGTTTCTAGTGTTAACTATATAGGGTACTATAAATATGGCAATTTCTGCATCATAACTTTTGATATATTTGACCTAGAACTATGAAACTTAAACAGAATTTAGATCACCATAATGTGGTTGTGTACACACAATTTCATTTGGATTTATTTGTAAATTAAGAGTTATTGCCCTTTAATTGTATAAAAATCCACATATTTGTACATAACAAACTTACCATTTTGTAGAATTTCATTAAATTTCTTTCATTCTTTTCCATGAACATTTATTGTAAACATGTGAAGTTCTGTACCCACACCTGGTCGCCCCCTTACCTTGATCACACACCTCCCCCACCTATCCCCCCCCCCCCCCCCCCCCCCCCCCCCCCCCCCCCCCCCCCCCAAAAAAAAAAAATTCATTCCTTATTTTAGATTTTTTTCAAACAAACTTCATATACATGTTCACCACTATGAGGTTATGGGGCCCATCAAGTTTCAGACAGATTGCCCAAGTAACACCAGGGTTATGGCCCTTAGAAGTTTCTAGTGTTAACTATATAGGGTACTATAGATCTATAGATATGCCAATTTCTGCATCATAACTTTTGATATATTTGACCTAGAACGATGAAACTTTAACAGAATTTAGAGCACTATAATGTGGTTGTGCACAGACAATTTTGTACGGATTTCTTTTTGTAACTTCAGAGTTATTGCCCTTTAATTGTCTAAAAATTTGTACATAACAAACTTACCATTTGGCAGAATTTCATTAAATTTCTTTCATTCTTTTCTGTGAACATTTATTATAAACATGTGAAGTTGCGCACCCACACCTGGTCACCCACTTGCCTTGGTCACACCCCCTCCCCCTCCCACCCCACCTCCCCCACTATCCCAATTTTTTTTTTTTTTCATTTATTTTAGATTTTTTTCAAACCTTCCAAGTTGTACTATTCCCCCACCTCACTTCTCCACCCAGTCATGCCCACCACTGATCATGCATCCTCTGCCCCCCCCCCCTCCCCCACCCCACTCCAACTTCACCCTTTTACCTTTTTTTTTTTTCATTTTTAATTTTCAATCACTATTTATAATCAGCATGTGAAATTTTGTTTCCTCTCCCGTTCCCCTGCACCCCCACCCCCTAAAAAAATAGATATATACATATATCTATATATAGATATATATATTTCCATCCTTTTTTTTTTTTTTTAAATGTTCAAACCTTCAACATGTTAAGTTGTGACTGCACAAACCTTGCCCTCAGCCATGTTCAAGATATCTTATCTGTGTTCTCTTAAGGACATCTGATCTTTTAAGTTCAAATGTACATGTAAAACAGCAACACCTGGTGCCAAACCACTCAAAGACAATATTTCATTCCAGTTAAACTTCAAGCTCACATTTCAATTAACTGCATTTAATTTTAAAAGCTAAGCTTATTACAGTAAGCATATCCCATTCAAAATAAATTCTTTAGTCCGGATCAAAGTATCGTACATTTATTGTGTACTCCTTAATTAAACATTTGTTTTCTGTTAAATTGATTTTGACTAATGAAATTATTTGCTTCTTATTAACATCCTTAACTTTTTGCCGGATATATCTTTTTGCCATTCCTCACCACAAACCCTTTCGGCGGGGGATACCAATTCATCGAATTTGCTTGTCTTAAATTAGAAGTCGACAAATAAATTGAAACGCAACTAATTTTTGATTGGCCTACACGCTTGAACGATGGCTGGTGACTGTGACGTATACATTATAGTTCAAACATCTTTTTTATCCATTGCCAAGCGAAGGATTTTCAAAAAAGTAACCAACTTATTTTTCATATTATTTCATATCTGAAAAAAATGGTCCACTTAATCATTTAATCATGAAGTAGTACAAAATAAATGAGTATTCATTGTTCGGCCTACTTCATAGTTTTTTTTTTCCACATTCAGGGAGGCGGAGCAACTACCAAAACAGGGACTGCATACAAGCAATAATGTGTCTATGTAATGAACGGACCAAGTATAATATAAATATGACTTTTTTCTTCTTCTTTTTAATGCAAGCTGTACTTTCATAGATCAAGTTTGATCTTTCTGCACCTTTCACTCATGATCTAAAAATAAACCAGAATGCACTTACCTTTTCTTGTTTCATTTTTAAAGTTATACATATAGTTGCTTAAATAGTACTGTTAAATTATTACGAGTTAAACCTGCATATTATATTTTCATTGAATAAGAATGTAATATTGTGTTCTACAAACTACTCGATAAGTGAGTCGTCTACTATGCATTTATAATTACATCCGCATGATTTTGTGTACAGACAATGTTGGCCACACCTCCCAGGCAAATTCAAATTCAGATCTTAAACTTTTTTCTCAAAGTCACCTTTTGCAAAATAAAACAGAAACAGATTTTTTAATTAGATATTGTAAAAAGTCACTATGTACAAATGTGCAAATTAAAAAATAAATGTTTCTACTGAAGTACAGTAATTTGATAAATCACTCTCGTGATCAAATCAAATAGAGAGGTGGAGGTCAGATTGATGTGATAAGACGTGTTATAAATCGCTCTTGGAAAATCTTTGGATATTGCTATATTTCATTAAGTTACTAAAGGATTTTTACATGTACTTGTGTGTGAAACTTTGCTGCAGAGGCTGGTGATAAGTTCATTAACTTCACTATTTTGATTAAGGAGTTATATGCGAAAAATTGGAGAACAATAGATGTGGATTAAATTTATCATTGTGAAACATTTCCTCTGGCTAAATATTAGGTGAAAGGAGAGTGAGCGATCTCACCATGGCCTTAATTGGTCAAAGCGATCAAACGGTAATGTTCGAACTTGAGCCTTTAAGCTTAGATGACAATACAGAGGTTAAAGTACCGTTCTCATACAAAGAATTTGACGATGACAATTTAACTGGACTTGTCAAAGAAGATAAATTCCTAGTTGAATATAATCGATTAATAACATGGTACAGAGACCTACCCGAGGGGATGTTTATCTCTCGGATATTACGCGATTATGCGTCGTCCGAACCTGATTTAGAGGGAGTGCGACAAATGTGTTTTGAGGCCCTTAAAGCGTACGATGATTTCCCATTTGGAATCCAGGCTGAATTAAAGAAAAGAATGGAGACTCGAAAAGGCGATAAGCTTCCGGTAAAACTGGCAACAGACATACATAGACTGGTGTCAGTAATGGAAGGGGAAGAATATAGCGTTATGAAAGAGTTGCTAAGTAACGGTAAACCCAGACCCTCCCAGTTACAAACTCCCTTAAAAACGCCTTTTAAGAAAACTTCTGAAGCTATGGGTTCTGGAAGTGCAATCGAACTTGGTTTGATTAAAGACACAGTCTCCACATTACAGACAGATGTTCTACATATAAAACAGACAATGCATTCTGCAGATAAGTTAAGGGCCGAACAAATGAAAACAATGCGCCAGTCAGTGGATTCTATAAAATGTGATCTTGTCCAATGCGGTAAACATATAACTAACTGTGTGACCGATATGAAATCCCAGACTTTAAGTGTATTACAGGACATACTCAAACCTATAGAGTCGACAATTCTGGCCATGACTGATCGTATAACAAAACTTGAGAATTTCTTGGATACCTCAGGAATTATAACAGTAGAAAAGCTAGTGACGACAGATTACCATGCTTCTACAGTTACCATGGAAACACATATGCCGGAGTATGAAAATGACGTCACCACTCCTCATCACGACGCGCAGTTAAACGGCACGGGCGGCATATCAATGTCACGTGCAATCGAGTTTGATAATGATTCTGGTTGTGTTATTCAGCAAGTGCGTCCGATACCAACGGTTAATACCTCTGTCACTAGTGACGCGCAAACTACCGGCACGGACGACTTATCAACGGCACGTGTAACTGGGTTGGATAATAGTGCTGCTTATGCTGAGCAGGTAATACGTCCAATACCTGTGATTATTACCTCCTGTCGGGACGATGGATTCAAAACAAGCACTCGACGCAAGACGAGACGATTCTTTGTTGGTGGTTATACTGAGTCTACATCAATTCAGGAAATTTATTCATTTGTGAATTCAAAAGGTCCGCCAGTCACGAACGTAAGGATTTTCCCAGTCAAACGGACTAAAAATAAGGTTATTATTAGACTGTACGTTGAAAATGATGATAAAGCGAATCATGTCCTGCATGAAAAATTTTGGCCGCGTGGAATTATATGTCGACCGTGGTTGTCGCGTGATGCAATGCTAAGGCAAACTCGCGATAAACGTGGAAGCAGACGATTTACAGTGTCACGTGACGTACCTCCACGCATGCGTCGTAATAAAGAAGCAGACAATTACAGCAGTGTAAATTCGTATGAACTTTTACAGGAAGATTATGCTTCCGTAGACGTTGATTAATTTTGTGATGGGTAGGATATATCATCCATGTAGCTCTAAACTCCTGTTTAGTTCTTTAACACTTGTGTACGCACTTCTGATACTTATGAATATTAAGTTTTTTACGTGGAATGCGACTGGGTTAATATCCAGTTCATCGTATTTATGTGATTCGTTACAGAAATATGATATTGATTTTGTGGTATTTCCGAACATTACTTATATCCTCATAATGTACATTTTATAGAAACTTTAACCTCCGATTATCGTGCATATGCTGTATGTGATAAAGATCTTATGTTTCCGAGCAAGAGAAGGGTCGGGAAGGGAGGTGTTGCAATGATGTGGCACAGACGTCACGACAACTTTGTGGTTCCATTGGCAATGGATGATGATAGAATAGTAGGAGTGCAATTTCAGTTTGCACCAAATCAGTATGTATACATATTTCAGGTTTATCTGCCATGTGTTAATCATACAATTGATTTATATAGTGACTATATAGGTAAATTATATGACATTTGGAACACATATACGAATAGTGGAACAGTTTTCTTTTTGGGCGACTTTAATGCCAAATATGACTTTTCTAGCAAACGTACTAGAGATATATTGCTGCATAGGTTCTGTTTAGATACTAATATCACTCCTGTAAATGTCACAGGGTCTTGTGTAGGAGCACAGAGCTCTTATGTTTCATATGACGGCAAATATCAGACATTGATAGATTTTATTTGTATGTCTGTTGAAATGGTTGATTGTGTTCAACATTGCGAAGTTCTAGATGACAACTGTTTAAATGTATCATGTCATAGGCCTATCATTTGTATAGTCAGTTTTCCTATTCTTAGGTTTGACACTTTTGATAGCGATGTAACGTTTGTAAATTGGGGTAAATGTAACAATGTGCAAATTGATTTGTACAATAACTTGTTGATATCCGATTGTAATTTAATGCATCTAGCGCACTGTGAATTAGATACAACATCGATTGAGTCTGCGTATGCACTGTTAGTAGAAAGTGTTACAACTTCTGCCAATGATTCGTTGCCAAAGAAACGTTATCTAGAATATCTCAAACCGTACTGGAATAATGAACTTACTATTCTTCATAATAAGATGAAGTTAATCAGACAGGAATGGTGTCGACAGGGGCGGCCCCGTGACGTCAGTGATAGGTTTTATTGTGAATATAAAACGGCTAAACGTAACTTCAGGCGCTTACACAGACGTTATGTTAATGAGCATTTAATTAAATTCCTTCATGAAATTGACTGTACCGCAGAAGTTGATGCGAATAAATTCTGGAAAATGGTTAATACCAAGAGAAAAAAGAAACAGGGTAATCTTACTGCTGGAATTAACTTTAATGGTACTGTTGTTAGAGACCAAGATCGAGTTACTGATGGTTGGTACGGCTATTTTAAGGATTTATATACGCCAAATGAAGACAATGATTATGATACAAACTTTGAAAATATCATATCACAAACTTTGAATATGTCAACACATTCCCTGCAACCGGATACTTCAGTTACGGTATTACCGGAAACGGTGAAGTCTGTTATAGAGCAATGCCCGAAAGGGAAGTCTAGTGGGTATGATACAATACAATATGAACATTTAATTTATGCAAAAGACATTTTAGCACCTGTGTTAGCCAATATTTTCACATGGATGCTCAGACGTGCTTTTATTCCAGAGACATTAAAGCGAGGAGTTATTGTAACGTTACATAAAGGCGGGAACAAAAGGAAAGATAATCCAGATAATTATCGTGCGATTACCCTGTCCTCAGTAATCCTTAAATTGTATGAATCTGTTTTGCTATATAGATCAAAAAGTGATATAATGGCAACAATTAGCAACCAACAGGGTGGTTTTCAGGACGGTCTATCTTGCCTTATGACGTCATTTTTACTAAGGGAATGTGTATATTATGCGCGTGAATTCGGTTCCAAGATGTATGTGTGCTTCATGGACGGACGCAAGGCATTTGACACTGTGTGGCATCAAGGGATGTTGTATAAGTTACTCTTTGAGACAAATATTGATACTACCACATTCCTAGCATTTAAAGCAATGTATGCAAACTCTTCGAGTTGTGTAAGATTTCAAGGGAAATATTCGAATTGGTTTAAGGTACTTCAAGGTACCAGACAAGGGGGAAAGAGCTCCCCGATTCTATATCTTCTGTACATAAATGGACTTATAAATGCATTGGAACAGAGTGGTTGCGGCGTGTGTTTGTATGACACCAGACTCAGTTCTCCTACTGTAGCCGACGACATGGTGCTAATTTCGTACTCAGTTCAGGGGCTTAACGCAATGCTAAATATATGTGAAAACTACTCAAAACGTTGGCGTTATAGCTACAATGCAGACAAATGTGCTGTGGTTGTCTTTAATGAACGTGGTAACAATGCTGATCAAAATAGAGCGTTTACTCTTGGAAACAGTGTCGTTCGTGAAACATCGTGTTACGTACATCTTGGTGTGAAAACTGATCCATTTCTGACAACTAAGGAATTGGTTGATAATGCTTGTACTAAGCTCAGGGGAACATTTTTAAGTATTATCAATAGCGGAATCAGTCCGCAAGGTTTGAATCCAATTTCTTCCAGAACTATATATAATGCTACTGTTATTCCGAAAGCATTGTATGGCTGTGAACTTTGGTCTTCGCTTACTGCTAATGATATCGTACGTCTTGAACGTTCGCATCGATTCTGTCTCAAACATATGCAATCTTTCCCGAAGGGAACATCAATTGATTTTACGTTGTGTGCCTTGAACATGACTTCTATAGAAACGATCATAGAACACAAAAAGTTACAGTTTCTCGGTCAGTTGTGTAGACTGTCGAATTCGTTCTTAGCAAAACATGTTTTTAACAATAGGCTTTTTCATTACATTAACTACGACAATCAAACCCAAGGATTTATTCCGGACATATGCCGGATTCTACACAAATACGGACTAAACGGTGTGCTTGAGACTTACAGTACTGAAGGAATTTTTCCACCAAAGATTACTTGGGGGAGAATGTTGTGCGAGTATGTTCTCGCCAAACAAAAAATAGACTCGTTCAATAACGTTACAGGTCAGTCACATATATTGAAACCTTCATTGCTTGAGGTGGATAATCCATGTTCTTTGTGGACTATGTCGAAGAATAACCCACGATTACTATCCGTTTGTAAAAGGTTAATGTTTATATTATCACGTTACATTTCTAGAAAATATGTGTGTAAATGCCCCAAATGTGACTGTGTCAATGATGATATTGTTCTACATTTGATATGCTACTGTTGTAAAAATTGCAGTATTCGTGAAAATATGTGGGACAGTATAATTGTAAAACTTGGGTACAGTGCATACAGAACGTTTATTCAGTTATCCCCAACAGATCAGTGCGAGTATTTGCTAAGTTTGGCTGTTGAAACTGATGGGAGTAGCTTGAGATACTTCAGCCTTGTTATTTCATTGTGCAAAATGTTTTAAAGGTGTGGACAGAGAGCATGTTTGCTATTGGTCATTTAAATTGTTGTTATGTTCACATATGTCTTTAAATACTTATGATATACCCGTAGCATCGCTATAGTAAATGTTTTCTAGCAAATGCACATCCTTGGTGGTCTAGTACTTTCGGTTTCATTGACTAGGCTGTCGATATTTTGGTGTGAAAGTATTTGCTATGTTTCTGTCCTGGTATGGCTTTAACATTTACATGTGTATATATAGAATACTGGATTTATGCCTTTCGATACTTTCGAGATATATGTTATCTAAATATAAGTCCAACTATATGTGTGTTTTTGTTAGAGCTAAGTAATTACATTTAAATGTTATGCTAGTTTGTAACTGTATTTGTAATTACTGACATTTTGTATTATTGTACATATACTTGTATATAATCATGTTGTACTCTCCATTATTGGGGGAATAAAAGATATCTATCTATCTACCTTCCCCGTGTAGAAAATAGTTTTTCACGACACAAAGTTGTGTCCTTCTGCTGTCTGTCTCATTCAGTTCCCACGTGATGTTGGCGAGATTTGCTCTTTATGTCTTTCAAGTTGCCGATCTATTTATTTTTATAGCTCTTTGTTTTTATATCTAAAAAACCTCGCTTTCAGTCATTAAGGATAAATCGTCGTCTGGAAATGAATACATTGTTGTGGCACGAACCAGTGTAACAGGGACATATTAAAATAAAATGATACTCGTACTCAACATCATTGATATTACAGTATGTACAGTATCGTTCACCTCTAACAGTTCTAACACCATATCTGCCAGTTTGAACATGTAGCGAATGAGATGATACTCTAATTTTAGTAAGAAATATTCTTAGATTACTTGGCAGTACATCAAGGTAACTATCGTATATAAATGAATCTTTTACAGGGTTATATAAATTCAATACAGCACTGTTCTCTTTATCATTATGCCAGTTCTGTATAAAACAGTCTATAACTCTTTTCTTATATAAAGGTACAAAAACTTACTTTACAGATTCGGGATATTCCCACACATAATTAAAACCGTAGTTACAAAGTAACATTTTAATATTTGACAGCCAATTTTTCTTTCCAAGACTACAATCAGCAAATGCAATGTTATAAACTTCTAACACTTTAAACCAGTATTTAACGATTTTTACATATCTGGATATATACAAAGGGTAAACGTGCAAGTTCCCCGTACACAACAGCATTACATGTATTTTGTTTAAGTATCTTTTTGAAAATTTGAGATGGACTCTTTCTATTTCCTTTGACTTACTATTACCCCATTTCAGCAGCATAGCTTACAAAGCATTCCAACAAATGAATCAAAAAGTTGACATAAGATTTTTGGCTTAATTGCAATTAACTAATACACATTGAGAGCTTTTCCAATAAGTTGTTTTTGATTTAAGGTCCAGTATAATTAAAAAACAGTTCCAAGGTAATTAAAATCATTGACAACCTCAAGATATTTACCATCATATTACAAATTGTTCATTTTGCTTCAAACCGCTTCTTTTTCTAAACACGACAACTTTGGTTTTATCTACATTTGGTATGTTAAATCGTTTAATTCTGGTAATTTTGTAATGAATTGCGATCTAAATACATCCTTCATTTCAGGTGACCATTTATACGAGATATAACCCACACTGATCACTCAATACCTTTTCACATCTTAGCTTGAAGGAAATAGGACAATGGTCACTCCATTCATTAAATTCGTGAACAGAGAAGTCACTGATTTGGGAAAAGTTACATTCCCTAACTAAAAGATAGTCAATAACCGATGCGCCTAGTTTTGAAATGTAGGTAAATTTACCGTTAACATCATTGATCCTTCCATTCACTACGCGTAAACTCGTGGACTTGCATAACTCTAACAGCCGATAGCCAAACGTCCGATGAGGCCCTACTGAGGGGTTCGTCAGGAACATAATCATCAAAATCAATGTCCTTATTCACGGTGTCACAAACAATGAAATTATTTCTAGTTCCAATCCTAGAATTCCAGTCATCTATGAGATAAAGACTACCTTTATTTTCGAATTCATCAATATCATTTTGTATAAGGTCAAAAAGGTCAACATTGCACGCAGTATAAGCTGGCGAATCCTCGCACCAAAGATAAACACTACGAATGATCTCAATTCCGTCTTTTAAAAATTCTCTATAATATAAAGCGACACCACCACTGCATCTTTTGGCATTTCTCTGTTGAAACTTTCTATAATAGTTATATGAAATACACCCGGAAATATCAATTTTACTGCTACTTTTGGACCATGTCTCATATAAAAAAAAACATAGGTACTTATAATAACGACTTAGTTCACCCTCCTCGCGCTGCTAACTCATTTCCCTCTGTGCCTTCCCATCAATATATAGGGTATCGTAAGACACCCATGCCCTTTGACCCTTGCTTCTGGCCTCCTTCATCTTTGGTACAAGTGCACAGCGCTTAGCCACGACCTCCTTAGGAAACTGTTCATAGTAATTGGTGTTCTTCAAAGCAATACCCGATTTTCTCACCAGCTCCCTCTTTTGGTCCTTAATGAAATTCCACAATTTTACCAAATCTTTAACCGTCGTTTATATGACTGAAAAATTGTTGAAAAAGACGTTAAACCCGAACACACACACCAGAGATGACAATTTTGCCTCAACACCTTCTAAATATATATAATAATAATTATTTAAGAAATAATATATCTCATCCAGTGATTTGTCGTTGAATAAATCATTGTTTGGAGTTCAGATGCGAAGGAATTATATCACGAGGGCGATTTTTAAGTACATCCTTGACGACATTCATTATATATTTGCCCGTTTTCAATCGGTTTCTTTTCCAGCGCGCGGCTATGCCGTTTGACGCCATGACGTAATAATTGTGACGTCAGAACAGTGATCTGTTGTATTATAATTCACTGTTTTCTGCCTTCTTTGTTTAATAGGAAAATGAATCGGATCGTGTTAGAATATCATTTTATACGTTTTGTCAATAAAATAGCTCACTTGTTCTGGAATTTTAATTCAGATCCATCATTTTCTTTTTAATTAGCCGTAAAAACCCGTGGTAAATTAGACGATAAATCACAGGAAGGCCTTGATTGTTTTCATTCTGACATGCTCATTGAAATATTTTAATAAATATTATGCTTGCCTTCATTTACCCAAGGAGTAATGTATCGGACGTCATGCGGCAATTTGACGTCATAATTGACGTCATAATGCTCTCTTACCAGTCCGCACGTCAACCGTTGTTTATCGCAGAATATACTGAGCTTGATTTCCTTCTTTGTTTAACTGGAACTCAAACCGAGTCATGTTAGAATGTAAAATTATCTACAGTTACTGATTTGTAGAAAATGAATAAATAAAGAGATATGTCATCTGCTTTTCGGTCGTAAATTCTACCAGATATCCAATTTGCAATACTTAAATTTATTGTTCATTGTTGAATACTATAAATTGTACATGGGTTGGCGATATATGGTGATCGTACGACGTCTTCCTACTTTAGTAAAGCTGAAACGTCCTGACGCTATCCGAAATTTATTTCTTCGAGAGAATTTTGTCTGTTATTACATTATTTTTTTTTAATTACAGAATGACTAACAAAATGGTTCTAATGGGTGACGTACAGGGCAATTTATCTATACCGGCAGTGATAGCAGAAATGATGCTAAATGTCGATCCAAATATGACGTACCTAGCAATGTCGCCAGAAGAACAGGTAAAACTAAATTTAACTTCTAAAATTACAACAACAGTCTTTAAGTGCCGTGTGGTGGTCGTAGATTGTTCCCCAGTGTACACACTATGAACCCGGATAATCTTGACTCCGTTCAGCGATCCTGACTCAGTGCCAGCATGGCTGACGGAAAGACCCGGTGAGAGAGAGAGAGAGAGAAAGAGAGAGAGAGAGAGAGAGAGAGAGAGAGAAAGAGAGAGGGGTGTGTGTGTGGGGGGGGGGGGGGAGCGCAGACAAACAGACAGACAAAGGGTGGTGGTGGGGGTGGGGGGGGAGGGTTTACCGAACTTCGAACATCTGTGGTATGAAATAAATTTCTTTTATCGTTATATAATTGTGTGCTTTGATATAAATTATTTTGAATAATATATTGAATTATTTTCGAGGGTTTATCCAGATTTTTGCAAGCATTGCTATTTGCATAATACATATATTAGTATAATAAAAACTATTTTACTGTAATGGGCGTACCTAGAACATCTTGTAAAATTAATGACAAAGTTTGAAGACGATACCTCTTATAAAGTAAAGTAATGTGTACAATATTCAGTCCATGTACATGTGAACTCATTCATTGCTATAGAATATTAGTCAGTTAGGTATTTATCTTTCTACGATTTCGTGTAAGTTAGGTTTTATCTATTCCTCATGTAAACTCGAAGTTAGGTTTTTATCCCTTTTCTCGCTGTCAGCACATTTGAACGTGTTTTGTATCAATATGCAGCGGGCTAACAACATAGTATAAACGGGCCAATAAAGCAGTATATTTTTGCTTCCAAACAACAAAATAGTAGGGGCAACAAAAGCACATAAGTATTTTTTAAGAATTTAGTTGCGGGTTTATCCCGCTACCAAAGTAACACGTGTATTTCTGACAATCATATACATGTAGCATCCTTATTTTATTCCGAATCACATCCAAAGGATGTTCATGTGCTGCACAAAATAGCCCCATTCATGAACAGTGCGGATGAATTATCAATGAACAAGCATTCACACAATCCTTGCGTGTATCAGTGCTATACACTGGGCACGTTAAAGAACCAGGCTGTCTATTCGCAAAGAGCTAGGCTAAGTTAGCCGGACAAGCCTGTATCTGATTTCTGATCTCTCTGTCATGGGGGCTTTGTCTCTCTCTGTTCCTCTGGTCAGATCGCTCTGTGTCTGTACTAGTAGAGGGTGAATTATGCCATTTAGGACATTCTTCATGGCAGCACACCCTGTGTTGCGCAGTGAGCAACACATGAGTGTCCCCTACCCCACGGCGGCGTCCTCCGCAGGTGCATGTTCCCCATGGTTGAGGACTCGGCAATAGCTTTACAGTAATATCTGTCATATAATTGGACATTTAGATATATTAGGCACAAAGCTATAATTAACCATTAGTGTTAATAATAGTATTTCACATTTCAATGGCAGTGGATTCTTAAATATATTTAGATAGATTGTTTAAAACGTTCCTTTTATTTGTAGTGATAGTTCAATAAATTTCATCATTGATGGCCTATTGTAGTAATATTTCTTAAGGAATTTCTTTCTTATATCAATATAACACTGGCATATTTAGATGAAATGATATTCGTCTTCAATATCTAATCTTCCGCAACATAGACAGTATCTTTCATTGCGTGGTATTCTGTTTTGGCCATATCTACCAGGCTGGATTCTAAGAGCGTGTTCGGGTACTCTGATTCTTGTTACATTGAATCTAAAACTTTAAGGCATTACATCAAGATAATATTCATATGCTATTGTCTTTTTACAATTTTCACACAAATCTAATACTGAACTATTTTCTACAGACCCGTTCCTGTCGGTTACACACAATACAAGTATATAATTATGGCGAGTTGGGACGACATCCCCTATATATAAACAGATACGTTAGTATTATAAAATATCGGTGTAAACAAATAAATATAGACCATATAATACTGAAATCTATTTATGGGCTACGGGTATCCGATTGTTAATTGGGTAACAAATGTTAAGAATAGTTCCAGAAATGTTTAAACGTAGAGATAATTATATACAGCTGTGGCACGGTTCTGTAGAAAATAGTTCAGTCTTAGATTTGTATAAAAATTGTAAAAAAACAATACTTCAAGTCCCCACTGATTACAATATGTATAAAGTAAAATGAGGCTATTCTGTAAATCCTCAGGCGTTTTTACATACAATCGCCAATATCGTAAGCAATAAACAACAAAATCAGTATAATCTCATCTTGTAAATGCAACTCTAAATCTCCAACGAAGAGGGAAAACAGGATGGGCGATATTACCTACCCTTGTCTCAAGCCTACTGCATATTGGAAATAATCAGAATATGAGTTGCAACCATATATATCCCTTATATTTCGTAACATTCTACCTTGGATACCGCATTTATACATTTTTAACCACCATTAAATTCTATAAAAACAGGACTTTGATCAATAAATCCAACGTTTAATATTATTGAGGTAGTTCTATATTACAGATTGCGTCAACGGTAGTTTACCCTTTCTGGAACCAAACTGGCCATTAGAAATGACTGTTTATTTGTCACAAAAAGTTTCAATTCTATTATTTAATATTGCAGTAAATAGTTTAAATAAACTAAGGTCCTATAGTTACTTGGGATCACCTTTTCTAAACTGCAATCACGTTCTGGCCAAACGGCTATAAAAAGCCATAACGTTTCACCCAGTTCTCATTCTAGTGGAGCAGCTAAGTGAGAAAATCTAAGGAAATACTTCACTTGATGATACAAGCATGAAATTTCACTAAATGTTCGCCACGTGGCCCAGATTTAGAAATGATCGAGGGTCACCTAAAAATCTTCCATTTTCAAGATGGCCGCCGAATTTTAAAATGGCTACCAGAATTGAGACATTTTTGGCATTTTTTTTCATATAATCAGGATCTTTAAGCTTCTAAAGTGACATATTTGTATAGATATAGCGTGTTTTTCTTATAAATGGTTTCCCCATATGCTGTTAGTTTTATTTTCAATGCTGCTTTTTCCAAATATCTACCTATTTAAGATTGTCGCCATCTTCAAAATGGCCGCCAGACTTTTAAATAGCGATCTTATCACGACCAAGTTTGAGTTTTCCACTTCCAGTGCTATCCACCATCGACGATTGATTGGATCCTGGTGCCAGATAAACCTGATTGCATATAATTATTATGATATTGGCCTGAAAGACACTAATATTGTTTATATGGACTTCTCTTCTTTTCAATCTCTTCTCTGTTCTATTCTTCATTTCTTGCTATGTTTCACCGAGAAACCTTCTTAAAATCATTGCAATACAGAACCATTGCTAATCAACTGAAACAAAATCTTTTAATCCTTTATAATTGAATGATATGTGTAATGAATCTACAGAATGGACTACAAACACTACCAGGGCACAATGGGGTAGCTCACTGTCGTGCAACTCATCATAGGATTCAGTGACAACTTTAACACTTGTATGAAGCTTTGATCCGCCCCTTTAATGGTTAAAGAGTCGTACCCGAATAGACGGTGTGCCATCTCAGGAGAGCCGAGCCAAGAAGAACAATGCTTTAGGAATAACATCATTACACCAAGTCGTATCCCATACAGCAAAATGTTAAAATATATATTGAAAGCAGTAAAATGATAGTCCCTCGGCCTACAAATTATATATATATATAGTATATTTGTATCTATCATTGTAAGTTTGAGTATTTGTGCTTTTGTTTGTGTTCTATTTCAAACATTTGATAATGTCGAAAAGAGTGTAATGGTAGACCTCCTAAATCATGGAATAGCTTTCTTAGATGGGATGACAAGTTTAGCTTTTAAAAAAGCTGGAAAGTGGCTCGCTTAGCTCTTGTTCTAACAGGGCAGTTATGAAGCACAGTGATATGCCAGTGAAAATTATAGGGTCTGTGATGCCTGGATAGGTCAGTGGTAGAACGTTTATTGTGGGTACACAGGTTATGTGTTCAATGCCTGAACGTGAGCATTTTACCAGAAATTCCCTTGCTTTTTGCTTAGCATTAAAAAGAAAACCAACCTCTCTCTTGTACATTCATGGCGATGGATATCATATAGCGTAATATAAGTTACAGCTAATGGCGATGAGAAATTATGTCTTGCACATCTACAGGTTTTTGCGGGAACCTCCAGTGTAGAGAGTTGCAAAAACCGAAAAATTTACCGAGAAGAGCCGAAAAGGAAGGAAGGGAAAAAAAACGAAAAATTAAACAAGAAGAACCGAAAAGGAACGAAGGGTACTGTATTCTGTGTTGATAACGCCTTGAAATTTTGCCCTATTTCAGATCTTGTCTACATAGTTCTGAGGCGTATATTCATTCATTTTTTCCAGAAAAGGAGTAATCTGAATCTTTCTGCATAATTTCAACAACTACAATAAGGGACAGGCAATCGATGCATTTCCTACTTGCATAGATTGGTCCTTTGCGTGTCATTGAGCTTCTTTGTGTTCATTGATATAAGATGGTTGCGGCCTATGTGGATTACATGACTTTTTCGTAAACCAGCTTTCGATTGGTCACTTTTTGTCAGCCTGTTTTCGATTGGACACTTCTCGTAAAGGAAATGCTATTTTGTTTTCTTGGTTGCTGGCTTGCATTTGTAATGAAAGTAAAAAGCTGAGAGCCAGGTTTTAGGAGATGTTTTACCTTTTAGGTAGACTTAATAGTAAAATCCTATCGTAATGCTGGCTCGTCCAGCAAAACAAAACTGAACTATTTAGATTTCTTGCGGATAATACAATACCTATCACTAATGGCAAAGAATACCCCCAGGCAGCAGCGTATTATCAAAGGAACAGGGGTATTGAAAATATGATACATTTGTATATTGTAAAGGGAGAAAATGTCAGGGATGTGCCTAATTATTTTCAAAAATAATTAATTAATTCCAATTACATTGAGAAAATTGCTAATTAAATTAAATTAAATTAAAAGCCATTTTCAAAAAGTAATTAATTAATTACAATTATTTTGCCAAAAGTAATTAATTATAATTAATTATTTTATCTCTAACAATTCAGTCATTTGCAAAACAATTTTTATTAAACATAATTATTTACAATTCAAAGTTTTAATATCAGTTTTTCTGTACATTCCTAATTATTAGGTTTAGTGACTAAAATGTTAACCCAGTGATCACACTTAACAGAACTGAATAGGGATTAACACCTCTAACACCTGATTGTTGATACAACAATACCTGTCAGCTATTTACTGTCAGTGTGAAAATTTCACACGCCCATTGATCAGTAAAAATGCCAAAGTAATTGAAAGTAATTAGATTTAATTGACAATTACAACCCAAATCTAAGTCAGTAATTAATTAATTTCAATTACTTTAATTTAGTTTGTGCTTAATTATTCATTATTTTCAATTAGATCAAAATTTGTAATTAATTAAATTACAATTATAATTAGGCACATCCCTGGAAAATGTACTAAGATGCACAAAAAATGTTGTGCAAAACTGTATAAGATCTCAGAATTTCGTTGCTGTGCCTTAAAAAGAAGAAGGTAGGTCAAAATCAAGGTCACGTAAAGTCAGTTTTGAGATGTGTGGTCAAAACTGTACAAGTGGTCCAAATGTTATGGCAATAACTTAAAAAAGGCGAATGTAAGTCAGTAGGTCAAGGTCATGGTCAAAGGACCTTGTAACCTTCTTTTTCATCTTGTTTTTGGCAGTTTCTGTGATATGCAGGCTCCATAACCACAGACCCCCTCCCTAAATTCGAGTTTGTTTAGTTCTGCCCATTGTAAATGATGAGATCTGCTCAACCCTGGACTAGAGGCGTAGACCGTAGATTGCACTTCCACTACCGTCCATGAACAGGCTCAATCTAACCGAGCCTGCAACATTTTCGTATATATCGTGTTCGGCAACCTGTAGTTTTCCACGTTTGTATTTGATCATATCAAGGGTCATCAACAAGTTGTGCTGTTACTTAACAGCATATGAAATATCTCAGAAAAGTATTGAAGCCTTTTCCAGTGTACAGTGTAACTCTGTTCATATTTGAAACATATATAGGGCCGTGACTTAGCAAATAAAAACATTCAAATGGAACGTGCTTTGCACATGCATAACTAAAGTACCGATGATAATAATAACAATGTTTGATAAAAAGCCTGGCATACAGCGCGAACCAAGCTCTGCACATGCACAACTATGCCTTTTTGTTTCCATTACGTGTGTTAGAGATTCACCTGGAGTGGATTACTTTTATTTACACTGTCCCTTGTCTTTGGAACATGGTTGGGGGTAAGAGTGAAGTTGGGTGCGCATCATAAACCGGTTTAAGCTCCACAGTGGTGTTTTTGCCACTGACCGTTCCAAGGCGGTGTCCCACTGTGTTCCTTTGTTCGTTCGTTTTGTCCTCATGTGTTGGCTTTGTGTGTGTGCGCGTTTATGTGTATGTGTGTGTGTGTGTGTTTGTATAGCACGTCTGCGTGCTGTAGGTTTCGTTTCGTTTTCGTTTCGTTTTTCGTTTTGATATTTGTCTTTGTTTTTTTTTTTTGACTTGGTACAAATAATAATTACAAGGTTTGATAAAAGTCTCGCATATGATGACCCAGAAAAAGCGCGGACAAATTTTTCCCATATACATAAAAAGAAAGAATTATTAAAAGGCCATAACTTAATTGAAAAATCATCCAAATGGAATCCGCTTTGCACATGGACAACTATAGGCTTGTACTGATCATAATTACAAGGTCTGATTGGAATCTGGCAAATAATTGCTAAGAAATAGCGCAGACTAATTCCGTCTACAGCATCTGGGGGTGTGCCGATATTGTTTGCAATTTAAATATAAATAGAAATATAAATGCAACCATGTAATAACGAAGAAGCCAACAGTCGTATGTTTGTTCATGCAAAGCATACCTCACTGACATGCCACCAATTACAACTGGTAGTTAGTTCTTGCTATATTAGTGTACCCTGATTTAAATATTGATGCTTTGTGGCTAGCTTTTGAAAAAAAGGTCAGAATTTTAGATTTATTCGGATTCATGATGTTTGTAGATTACTTGATCCTCGTTCAAAGGCAATTTCATTTTTTTCATGTTTTTACTGGTTGCGAGACTGTTTCTGCATTTGTCGGCAAGGGCAAGCACGGATATGTAGATACACGGCAGGCATGGAATGGGTTCGAAACAGCTACTGAAGTATTTCATAGTCTCAGCGCTGCCAAAGAAACAATAACTGAGTCGGAAATGGATACATTAAAGAAAATATAGTTACATTGTATGATCGATCAAGCACGACATGCAAGGTGGATGAAGTTCAACTTGATTTGTTTGCCAAGAAACAAAGAGTGTATATTTGCGGTTCCACCAACAAAAGGTGCTCTGAAACAACACATCAAACGAGCAATTTTTCATGCAGGTCATGTCTAGGGTCAAGCAACAGTTTCCATGCAGCAACTGCCAACTCCGTCAAACTGGGGATGGCTGAAGCCAGAACAATGTGCGATTCCTTACTGGGCGTAGTTGTCTGTTATAGCTGAATGCTGCCTGGAGCTTCAAAAGTGGGGCTGCCTGTACTGGTAATTGCAAGGGGGAATTGCAAGTGCCACCGCTCAGGTCTGTTATGCACAGCAGTTTGTTCTTGCAAATGTCAGGAAAATGACTAAATGCAGCATATGCATATTTTTTGCTTCGGTTAGAACATTATTTCCGATGTGTATAGTTTCATGGGTATATATAGTAAATCAACAGTGGTAGTTTCTTAAGGTTTGCATTATAGGAAAATATGGCTTTTGACTGTGCAAGTGCTCGCGCTGCCCTATTTCTTTGTCCCCTTATGGTTTATAAGACGCATTTTCTTAAGATGTTGATTTATTGCATTGAATTTAATCTGAATAAAATGTATATAAAAAATTATATTGGTTAGTGTGCTTCAGATTTAACCACTGTTAAAAAATGTATGTTATAAAAAAGTGTTTGGATGTCTACACACATCAGCGTAGTCTTACAAAGTTGATTACAAATTAAAAGAATATGCATTCTAAAGCTTAGTATTTTGTTCTTAAGTGAAACGAAAGTGTATAAATAAAAAAAAATGCAATCGTTTTAATGTATTACATGCTTACCTGAAATGAAGTATTGAAAAATACCATATTCTCGTTTGTCTCTACAACATCTTAAAACATCCACAGCAAACGCGAAGTATCAATATGCCTAAAAAAGTGGGGCCAAACATACGGGGTGTTAAAGCAGTAAAAAGACCCAACGTCTCAAAGCTTCTGCATATCAGAAGTCAATACAGATCCTCCTGAGCCCGCTCCTGAACGTGAAAGTAGAAAGGATGAGCATCATAATTTATCCCCTGCACCTTCAGACGTCTCTGTCTCAAAATCCAAGGATTGTATTCTTACTCAGATTCCACCAAAAACTGCATGAAACCAACATTTAATATGTTCAGAGCTACAATATTATCCGTGGTTCCGGCTAAACCTTGTGCCCAATTGTTGAACCTGTTCGGCAACGGCCTGAATTTATACCCTACCTTGGGTAATTTTGCTGCAGACGGGATCGACGTTGTAGGAACTGCGAACAAACGTAATAAACGTACTAAAAACGAGCGGAGCGTACTAAGAACCTACTGCAAACTCTTAGAACTGATTAGAAACTTATTTCAAACGTTGCATTTTATTTTGATCATATTCAGACGGAATAACGACGCACTAAAGATGTAACGTGGTCGAGTTAAGTCTGTCTGTGAACGGGTTGAACGAGCTTACAAACGGATTCGGACGGTGTGCAATTGTACTGAAATTGACGCCAGATCGCATTACGTCATACCAAGTCTCTAGTAAGGTCGAAGTACGGCAGTTCAGTTCTTAGTACGCCCATCTCGTTTCAATTATGTTGTTAGTCCGCCTAACTGCAGGACGGGATGATCGGCAGAAAATTTTGAGCAGGCACCATTCCCGAGCCTGCCCATGAAGTTCTTAGACAGACAGTAGAATGTCGCTACTACGTCTGTTCCGTTGGAACACAGTTTGAGCCTGTTCGGCTACATTTTTTAGAACGTATTGAAAACAAGCTTGGTGTGATGGGGGTATTACTTATAACATATCTGAATTTATTATATACCTATATAAATTCTGTAAATAATCGGCTTGTATTTCACAATCAAATATGAACAGACAGACAAAAATTCCGTATTGTACCTTTTAAATTCCGTATTGTGCCTTCCGTATTGTATGCTGCCGAACTATTTTCATTAATATGGATGATCCGACACATTTCTATAAATAGCGCACATAAAAACTTCACTAAGTTCCATTTAATATCGATAAATATTGAAGATTTCATTCAAGAACAAAACAAGAATCAAAATGGTAAAGGTATATAATAAAAGGGTCATTATAACAGTAGCTAGATCTGGGACTTTGTATTCGGCTCTCGTTGATTTTGCAAGGTCGGATCACACTCGGCGCTTGCGCGCCTCGTGAGATCCGATCTGGTAAAATCCACTCGAGCCGAATACTGCATCCCAGATCAAGCTACTGTTATAATAACCCTATTTTATCACATATTTGACGTCGCGGGAGTGTAATAAAGGCATTACATAAAAATGATAATACACTAGTGTAATAAAGCTTTGACGTCGACGTCGTTTATAGTATAGGAGACGTTGGTCAAATTGACTTGTTTATATAGTAAAAGAAAATAGAATTTTTGATGTTGCGACAGGAAAATCGAACATGTGATAAAAAGAATATTACATTTGTGACTTTCCGCATTGAATTTATTAAACTTGTTGAATAAAATTGATAAAACGCTCGGCAGAGCCTCGCATTTTATTATTTTATTCAACTCGTTTAATAAATTCAATATGAAAAGACACTCATGTAATATCCTCTATTTATTTTCACAGTGAAATAACGTACCTGATTTTACGCAAAGGCATACTTAGATGATATTTAAATAGCCTCAGGAGTTGAAGAAAGGGTCTCATAGACAACAAGATTAATTAAACTAATTCAAATTACCTGTACCAGATGTTTAATTTTTCTCTAAAATTGAAAGACATTGTAACTTTCCTGCTGAAGTATGTTTAAGAAATAAAATATCTCATCGGTGATTTGTCGCTGAATAAATCACTGTTTGGAGTTCAGATGCGAAGGAATTATATCACGAGGGCGCAGCCCGAGTGATATAATACTACGCATCTGAAAGACAAACAGTGATTTATTCAAGAGCAAATCACTAAATGAGATATATTATTTCGATTCTAACACGTTACCAAGGACTTTAAAGTACATCCTTGTTGGCATTCATTAAATACTTGCCCATTTTCAATCGGTTTCTTTTCAAGCGCGCCGCTACCCCGTTTCACGCTATGACGTAATAATTGTGACGTCAGAGCAGTGAATTGCTTTTTAATAATTCACTGTTTCCAGCCTTCTTTGTTTAATAGGAAAATGAATCGGATCGTGTTAGAATTAAGCATTTATTTTAATATAACATCACAACGATATAATTTTGACGTCACGTCGACGTGATATTTAGCGCCATATTTAGCTCAGAAAATCAAAATTTTCGTCCTGAACACAGGTTTGTGCATACAAAACATATGAACCACGGAATGACGTAGCTTGTATAATCGGCTTGTATTTCACAATCAAATATGAACAGACAGACAAAAATTCCGTATTGTACCTTTTAAATTCCGTATTGTGCCTTCCGTATTGTATGCTGCCGAACTATTTTCATTAATATGGATGATCCGACACATTTCTATAAATAGCGCACATAAAAACTTCACTAAGTTCCATTTAATATCGATAAATATTGAAGATTTCATTCAAGAACAAAACAAGAATCAAAATGGTAAAGGTATATAATAAAAGGGTCATTATAACAGTAGCTAGATCTGGGACTTTGTATTCGGCTCTCGTTGATTTTGCAAGGTCGGATCACACTCGGCGCTTGCGCGCCTCGTGAGATCCGATCTGGTAAAATCCACTCGAGCCGAATACTGCATCCCAGATCAAGCTACTGTTATAATAACCCTATTTTATCACATATTTGACGTCGCGGGAGTGTAATAAAGGCATTACATAAAAATGATAATACACTAGTGTAATAAAGCTTTGACGTCGACGTCGTTTATAGTATAGGAGACGTTGGTCAAATTGACTTGTTTATATAGTAAAAGAAAATAGAATTTTTGATGTTGCGACAGGAAAATCGAACATGTGATAAAAAGAATATTACATTTGTGACTTTCCGCATTGAATTTATTAAACTTGTTGAATAAAATTGATAAAACGCTCGGCAGAGCCTCGCATTTTATTATTTTATTCAACTCGTTTAATAAATTCAATATGAAAAGACACTCATGTAATATCCTCTATTTATTTTCACAGTGAAATAACGTACCTGATTTTACGCAAAGGCATACTTAGATGATATTTAAATAGCCTCAGGAGTTGAAGAAAGGGTCTCATAGACAACAAGATTAATTAAACTAATTCAAATTACCTGTACCAGATGTTTAATTTTTCTCTAAAATTGAAAGACATTGTAACTTTCCTGCTGAAGTATGTTTAAGAATTTTCAACAGTTAAAATTATGAAGGAGAAAACCTGTAATTTACGTGCATTTCATCTCAAAACATTGAATGGTGAAGAACAATGGAAACAGACTTGTGAAATCCTGATAATTGGTATAGTTTATATAGTTTACAATGCTTTTGAATATACTTTTCTTGTATGCATTTTCAAGGGGGGTATTCGATCTGCTCCTTACCACCGAAACAAAATGGCGGCCAAAACTGAAAATGTGAGTTTTTCTTACTTTTTTATCTTTTTCAAGGATTTCTAGACCATGACACATTGGCTATCAACCTGCTCCACTGTTTTCTCTATCTATCGGTACCTTTAACTTTGGAAACAGTGCTGTAATTTGTCTGCAATGCTGGTCATGGGATTTGAACCGATGGAAAATCCTCCGGTAAATACGGGTTAAGGAATAGTGCGATTAGCAAAAATGGTCTTTTCTCCTAATTATTCAAATAGCTGAGAGCTATTTTTCTGATTAGAAGTTGAATTTCAATATATATTACCATCATGGTTAGTCTGGAGCTGATTAAAAGTCGTAATTTTATATTACTCAGTTTTTTGTCTGATGGTAAGGAACAGTGTACGAAAATAAGAGGATAAGGTGCAGTTCACTTCTTCAAGCGACTTTTTTCTTCGCTCTTTACAGAGACAATCAAGTAAAATTCTGTTACAAATAATATTTTGGTGATCATTTTATAACTATCTCTTGCTCAATTGAGTAAGATTTAAAAGGTATCCGCCTGTCTGTCAGACACGTGATGTACTGAAAGCCAAAAGTTTAGCAAGTATTTAATATAGTATCCCTCGCCAACACTTAAGTATCTATAAATTTCTATTTGGTATAGCGCTCAAAGTCGTTAATAACAAGCAACTGCCTTACAAAACTGTCGAAATATTTTGTCTTAAGAAACCATTAAAAGTTAAACCTACTTAAAAAACAATGTGTTGTACTAAAGATAGTGAAAAATCAGCAACACCATTTAACTTGTTTAGGCGTTATGCATTGTTGAAATATACCGCTCTTTTTTTTGTAATTTTGCGTTAAGATACATACGTTATTGTACGGAATCCTGTTTCCGCCATCGACTTTTCGACTAGACAGAAACGCGAAAACTTGAAATTAAGCATCTAATTTATACTTTTCGTGCTATAAATTTACCGCGAAAAGTCGAAATCTTGAAGTTTTTGACCCGACAATTGTCGTGCAAACGTCAACTTTTCGACCTAGAATCAAGCGCGAAAAGTAGAAATTAAGAGAGCTAATTTCAACTTCTCGTGCTAAGATATTTCCTCGAAAAGTTGAAAAGTCGAAGTTTGTAACGCGACAATTGTCGTGCAAATTTCAACTTATCGACTGAATTTGTAGGGCGAAAAGTATAAATTAAAGTCTTAACTTCTACTTTTCGTGCCAGTTCTTTGGCCGATAATTTCGCGATATTATCGCTTAAATTTCGACTTTTCGTTGTAGGACTAATTTACCGGGGTAGGCATAGAGCCTTGATATTTGGGATGTGACATTATCTAATGGTCCTCTATGAAAATTGTTCAAATTGTGCCCCTGGGGTGAATAGAGGCCCCGCCCCGGGGGTCCTAAGTTTTACCTAGACTTGTATAAGGAAAAAACTTTGAAAATCTTCTTGTCTGATACCGCAAGATCTAGGCCTTTGATATTTGATATAAAGCATTGCCTTGTGCTCCTCTACCAAGATTGTTAAAATTATGCCCCTGGGGTGAAAAGAGGCACCGCCCCGGGGGGGTCCCAATTTTTACATAGACTTATATAGGAAAAAAATCAAAAATCTTCGTGTCTGAAAGTTCAAGGCCTTTGATATTTGGTGTGTAGCATTGCCTAGTGGATCTCTAACAATATTGTTCAAATTATGACCCTGGGATGAAAAAAAGGCCCCGCCCTGGGGTTCATTTGTTATATGAGTTATATAGGAATAAATACTTCAAATATTATCAGATTATATTTCCTAGACTGTTTAATTATAATTACCTGATGACCCTAAGCAATTAGGAGTCACTTGACTGTGACCTTGACCTCCTTTCTTGTTTTTTAAGATACAGCCATGAAATTTGGATGACATGTACAGTTTTGCACACCAATCTTAAAACTGACTTTCAGTGACCATGAATGTGACCTATTTTATAATATTTTAGAGTCAGTTTGCCATTTGAAACATGTGGCTCATATTACTCAGGTGAGCGATTCAGGGTCATCATGACCTTCTTGTTGAATTACTTCCCTTTTATGTTACTATAAATAGCTTATTGTGTAACTATTTTATTATTGGTCATAGGGAAAAACCGAGACCACTTTTCTGTGGTACAACATGGATGATGGATGGTACCTCCAATTTTTAGGTGTATTTTGACATATCTATACCTGGTAAGGATTTTTTGTGGACTTATAGTTTTTGCTGTTGACTTAGAATTTTTTTTTTTGAATTTCTCCTTTTTGTTCTTCCTGTCCTTTGGGCTTCAACAGTTAAGTTCTTTAAATTTTACTCCCATCCTCCTCTGATATAACCCTTCGGATGTATATTGCCCCACTTGGCGGAGCTCTTTTTTAGAATGGCATTCTGCACCACACACACACACACACACACACACACACACACACACACACACACGCACACACACACTCCCTCCATGCCTTTTTTCCTGGAACAGCACTTAGTGTTAATACTTAAGCTGTTGGTTACTCATTTATTTCAGTATAAATGTTGTGTAGGCCTATTTTGGAAAAATAATTTTCATACTAAATGTTGCTCTTGATTTTGATGCTCCCTGAAGGGCGAGTATAATTATATACCAGTCAAAAGTTCCAACGCCCATATGTACTTAAGTTTCGATATTTTATTTAATATTAAACCAAATACAATGAAATTTGACATGAGTAACACACAACTATCCTGTAACAGAATGAAAAACAAGAACTTAACAGAAAAACACAGTAGATAACAATAAAATGCATTAATTGATTGAATGGTGCATTTTTAAAGTTCGCAGGATCAGTCAATAGCGGGTGTGGCCACCAGCAGCATTCACCACAGCTAAACATCTTCTTCGCGTTGATGCGATCAAACGACGCACAAAGTTAATTGGAATGTTACGCCACTCCTGGATAATCGCACTGGTTAGTTGCTGTAGGTTTCTAGGCTGTCTATGACGCTGGCGGATCGCCTTGTCGAGCGCGTCCCACAGGTGCTCAATTGGCGACATGTCGGAAGATAACGCAGGCCAATCAAGAATGTTGACGCCGTTCTGCTGCAGGTATGCCATATTTATACGACCACGTGCGGACGTGCGTTGTCCTGTTGGAAAATTAGATTGTACGCCGGATGTGCGTTGATGTAAGGTACCGCCACAGCACGCAAGATGTCCTTTTGGTATCGCTGACCGTTCATGTTACCGTTACGCGCTTCTGACTTATCCTGCAAACTTTAAAAATGCACCCTTCAATCAATTAATGCATTTTATCACAGTCTACTGTGGTATTTGATAAGGTTTTGTTTTTTATTCTGTTACAGGATAGTTATGTGATACTCATGTCAAATTTCAGTGTATTTGGTATAATATTAAATGAAATATTGATACTTATGTACATATGGGCGTTGGAACTTTTGACTAGTATAGTTACATAAAATTTTGATCATATAAGGATAAGGCATATCCTTTGCAATAAATCTAAAAAAGACAGTGTTTCTTTTAATGTTTTTGTAACACATTGGATCAATTGTCTCCACAACTACAAGGTGAAAAGCATGGATATTTGATAAGCGACGTCGCCTGTGAAAAAGCTCAAATTATGCCCATCAGCCCATAGTATGAAAAAGGAGAGTTAATCATCGTGAATAGTCTTACTCTTGTGTAACTGACCCACTTTTTAGCTCGACTATTCGAAGAATAAGTAGAGCTATCCTACTCACCACGGCGTCGGCGTCACACCTTGGTTAAGTTTTTCGTACCAGTCCACATTTTGAGAAAGTCTTTTGAGATAAAGCTTTGAAACTTTCAACACTTGTTTACTACTACCATGGCCAGTTATAGGCAAGAGCACATAACTCCATCAAGGATTTTGGCTGAATTATGGCCCCTTTCAACTTAGAAATCTTGGTTAAGTTTTTCGTACCAGTTTGTATACAAAGTCTTTTGAGATAAAGCTTTGAAACTTTCAACACCTGTTTACCATCACCATACCCAGTTATAGGCAATAGTACATAACTCCATCAAGGATTTAGGCTGAATTATGGCCCCTTTTGACTTAGAAGTCTTTGTTAAGTTTTCCGTACCAGTTCATATTTTTTGTGAAGTGTTTGACATATGGCTTTGAAACTTTTATCACTTGTTCAGTATAATAGTCTCTATCTGTAAGGAAAGAGTACATAACTCTGTCATCTATTTTGGCTGAATTATGGCCCTATTTGGACTTTGAAATTGGTTCTGTTTTCATACAAGTCCACGTTTTGTCAAAACTATTTGACATATGGCTTTTAAACTTTGAACACTTGTTTATCGTTATGATTTCCATCTGTAGGCAAGAGTACATAATTAGTTTGACTGAATTATGGCCCTTTTTGGACTTTGAAAATTGATTCATACATTACCATTTAGTGCAAGACTTATCGAAATCAATGAAATACAGGAACATTGTTTGTCTATTCTATTTACAGTCGGGTCCACTTAATACGAACTCGCTTGATACGAATTTTCGGATTAAACGAACAAAGTCCGAATTCCCCGGCCGAGTCCTTCTGTTTTCTTTGTAAAATTATTTCGGTAATAGCGAAATCGCTTGATACGAATAATCGGTACATACGAACACATTTTGGAAGTCCCAGTAAGCTTAAATATTATGCTTTTCCATCTTTTGATACGAATTAATTTTAGAAGTCGGGTCCGTTATAAAATGTGTTGAAAATAATAATATGGCCTAGCTTGTGCCGCGTGGTAATTGGACAATGGAGTAGTTCACACTTATTCACAAACAAACACTCGGTCCTTTGTGTATCATATCAATATAAAATAATTTAATCAATTAACAGGTCGATCAAGATTTAAAGAGGTGTAAATAATTTTAAACACATTATTGACGTTCTAGTGTCGATTACAGGTAGGCTGTGTCTTACAAAATATACAAACTTTTATACCTCTTAGAATGCTTGTTATTTATATAGTACAAGCTTCAATGTTGGCGGTGGATATAATTTGGCGCTCTTGACCTCGACCGGACATTAAAATTTAAATTAATACAGTTTACCTGTTTAAGTATAACTTTTCTTGAGTAATTTCAATGTTATCTGAATGAATTAATTTAATCAGTTTAAAACTATTATCATAATATTGGAATCTATTCTACGATGATACCGGTGATACTGCCCAAATTGCTCGGACAAATTATCCGGTCATACATTCATTAAACGAATTTCGTTTGATACGAACATATTTCTTAGGTCCGGATGAGTTCGTATAAAGCGAGTTTGACTCTTTTGTCTGAATATCTGTGGAAATATTTTGACTCCATTCTTCAATCAATTCTTCGAATAGTCGAGCGCGCTGTCATCAGACAGCTCTTGTTTTTTAACAAGATCACAGATCCGGAACACCTGCATGATTTTTTCAGTAATTACCTTGAATAATCTTTACCATGACATACATGGTTTTATCTTGGTTTTATCGTTGTAATTATATGTACATGTAAATGTTAGACATAGTGTTATATAACAAAGTCTCTTATAATTCTAATGTTTTGAATGACTGTGTACTGTTGTTTTTAATGTTCTGATTATTTTATGTGCATGTATTGTTTGTACACAGATGAGACTATAATAAAGAATATAATAATACATGTACTTACCTAGTATTAGCTCACCTGTTGCAAAGTGGCAAGTTGAGCTTTTGTGATTATCCGTTGGCCATGCATGCATAAACTTTTGCTTGTGATCACTCACTGCAAATGCCACATTTTTCAAGGGAAATTAGGTGAGAATGTTTATCTCGATATCTAGGTCGAGTTTGAATCTAGGTCAAGCGGGGTCAATGCCTACGTAACCAAATACGAAAACACTGTGACCAATCTAGAGGCTATGTTTTTCAATGGATCTTCATGAAACTTTGTAAGAATGTTTATCTTAATGATACCTAGGTCAAGTTTGAATCTGTGTCAAGTAGGGTTAGGCTATAATTTTCAGTGGATTTTCATGAATCTTGGTCATAATGTTTCTCTTGATGATACGTAGATCCAGTTTATATATGGGTCAACTGGGGTCAAAAATTAGGTCACTATGTCAAATTTGAGGAAAACCTTGCAACCATTTTAAAGGCCACATTTTTTATCAGAGTTTCACGAAACATGGTCAGAATGATCATTTTAAGCCTTGTGACTATTTTACATGCAACATTTTACAGTGCATCATCATGTAGACAGTAGTGACAAGTTTATCAAAGATATTACCAAAATTCTATGTCGTTATTTACCTTTGTGACTTTGTAGAATACACCTGTGATTACCTTTTCTTAAACACCAATTTCTTTCTGCTGTATGAACATTTCGCCACAGATTAGACGATTTATCATTCCACCAAGGTTTAAACGTTCTATATTTGGAACAAGATAAAATGTTATTACTATAAATGGTTATAAAAGGTATTTTCTCATACATTTCTGACTTAACAATATCACACCATTGTAGTGCGATCAATTCGTAACAGAAAATACCAAAATACTTCAGAAAATGGGAAAAGCACCAAAATTGGCACAGCTATTTATTAAAGCATTAAAAACATTTTTTTCATGGGACCCATTTGATATCTGTCAAGATGGCCGATATGGCGGCCATTTTCCAAAATGGCCGCCAAAACTCAATATTTACCTTAGAAGATTCTAATGAAAGGTCATTATATTTACATTCGCCCCCAAAATGCACTAAATATAAATGTATATAATAAAATAAATCCTAAATTTGCATCAAATGCAAAAATAACAATTCAAATGATGTTAGTTTCTTTCTGTTTCCATGGTAACGGCAAAAATCTAACCTTTAAAACTTAGTTTAATATTATCATTGCGTTTTCATATTTTAAAGAATATTTTGTTTTAATATATGTAATTTATATTATTTCACTTGAATTCCCTCCACAGCAGCATATTGAAACATTGTTGTTATTCCCTTACCAGTATTTAGCCAGATGGGGCTTATGGGTTGCCCCTGTGTGCATGTCAATACGTCAGTCATGCACAGTAGGATACTGCAATAACTTTGAAACTACAGCAGAATTTTTCATGATACGTGGTACATGGATAGATGGCAATGCAGAGAATGCCAATGTCATTTAAATTTGTTCCTATGGCAACAAATGTTGTTGCTATGGCAACAAATAGTGCACGAATATGACACAAAGTGTCATCCTGCATTTCTTCAAAACAAGAAGAGATTGTTTCTTGAGAAATTTTACATAGACAGAGGGACAAATTGAGAACATGCTTGTTAAACTTATTTTCTCCTCTTGTACATCATTTTTGTCCGTCTGTATGTCGGTCCATCATTTGCAAATGGCGGATTCTTCAATAACTTCAAAATTGCAAATTCTAAAGACTTCTTATGAAACCTTGTTTATAGATGGTAAGTAATATGGAGAATGTGAAGGTCAATTAACTTTGTTGCTATATAAAATTGTAGTTTCTTTGACACCAAGTACGACAACTACCCCTTTCAGTTTGGGACTTCGAAATGCAAGAATAGATTATAGCGCGGGCTAGTAGGATCAAATGAAACAATGTTCTTTATTATGCACCCGCAGTCACAATGTCTGCGTAATAAATTGCTAACTGTGTAACAAAGAAGAGTAAGGCTGAAAATATAAAAGTTTGCTTTCATGGACAACACTTAGTAACTATTCTGTGAAATATATTAAATCTGAACAGTGAGCTGAAATCTGAAATAAGGTACATGTCAGATACTCTTGTCAGTACACACAAGCACGAGATTGTCGACAACTTTAGTTAACTTGCATAAGGCAGTGCAGAGCATTTCAGCACGTTTGACAAATTAACGTCTTCCTCGACAGACTTTAATCGAGGTTGCAAATGCACTGGAGGAGCTATTGGTACGAGACTCGGGTACTTGAGACAAAAACTATTGGAAAGGTTCCAATATATCAAAGATCTCTCTGGTCAGCCTTATTTATCTTGACTAGGAAATTTAGGAAAGTGATAGAACACCCGACACCCATATGTGCCCGACCTAATGGGCAACCTTTTTTAGTATGTTCAAGAGGTGTAGCAGACGATGCAGGAATGCACATTATAGCCCTAATCTATCTGTGAACAGATGGTTGATCAAGCTACTTGACATGTTTTGCTGTAAAGAAGAGTATCGAAAGCCTCCATTTATACCCCAGAAATATAATACGAACAGTCTGCTTGTAGGAAGATGTAGAAAATGCATTTAAAAGCTTGATTCACCGGTAAGCGCGAGCTGTACTGGTTAGTTTTATTTGACAAGACAGTGTTATTCTTACATTGGACTGCTTAACTGGAAGTACAAATGGTAAATAGATAATATTTGTCGTCTTAAAACTAGTAATTTAAATTGGTATTAAAATTGTGTTTCGAATGTACCTGTGCTCATTAGAAAAATCCTCAAGTACTCACATTTAATTTAATTTTAATTTCAGTAAAATGTCCAGAAATAGATATTAGAGCACATTTTTCTTGTAGAAATGATAGATTCTGCTCTTAATTTATACCCCCGTTACACTCAGCCACGTTCCCACTACGTCGTAAAAACTAGCAGGACGCAGTAAGAACTTGTACAATGTAGAAGAAATACAGTAGACTCCGATAAGAACATGATAATTAATGATTATCGAACATCATCAGGAATTGCCACATAATCATGGACTCAGCAGCACTGGCAGTTTGTAGTGGACTTTTGGACCTCCGTATATCCTTCACACTGCTTTTGCTTATTCCACCGCAGTCTCTCTATAAGACTGCTCTTTTTTCTTCATTGGGGCGTTGGGGTGGGGTGTGGGGTCGTCGTTTATTGTAATTTATGGTTGTTGAGTGTAGATGCGGACACAGTTATGTCAATATAACTTGCAGAAGGAATGAAAAAAAAAAAGAGGCGCATGGCGTAGTATTTATAAGTAGCCGACGAATGCAGTGAAAAGGTGATAGGCATATGGTTAAAGCATGGTAAGCGAGAGGTGCAATCTGACTGATCGTACTAAGAATGTAGTAAGAACACACTGGACGTGAAGAAGCGCGTGGTAAGAAAATTAGTGTGAACGTGTTAGACGCCGTGAGAACCTGGCAAGGGTGTTAAAAGCGCGCAGTATGAACTTTAGAACTGCACATTTTTCGAGTTTGATCCCCGTCCCCACCTTGTCAAAATTTTCAGGAAGCAGTATGATCTTCATGCTCTTTGCCTGAGAGTGATCAGGGCATTAGTGACTGTACATTATATGCTTATGACATTAAACTATAAAACCATTGTTATGGCACAATGTGCTACAATTTGACAAAAACAGAATATTACAGGGACATGCAAATGTAAATTTGATTACGCTGATCAACGGCAATGACTTTTCCCAAAGAAATCATGATGATCTGACAGGCCAGGGATGTTCACATGGTCTATCACACTAACATAATTAATGAATTATATAGTTTTATTAAGTGTCATTAGTTCTCTTAGTGTAAATAAATTGAAATGAATAACAGCAAAAACTTACAAATTCTGAGTCACGAAAACTAATGACAAAGTGAAAACACATGTCATTTATTCACTAATACACATTACAGACTAAAACTTCGTTTGCTCAACTCTGAAATTCGAACACCATTCTTCAATTAATCTATCGTCAGGTTCCCAAACAAATTCCTTTATAATATATTTTTCGATCACTCATACTACGATAATTCGAATAAATATAGTCGGTCCTGATGGGTTCCAGTTACCGAAGTTCGAATGTATTTATAATTAATTAATTTACAATTGTTGTAAAGTTCTGCACAGGACTGTTGCCATTTTAAACATTCTTGATATGCCAGTTAACCATTATATAACTTAATTTTGATTCAATAAATGCATTATGACTTTTCTTCTGCTTAATAGCACATTTTATCCAAGGGAGACAACTTTTTTCATTTGTTGGAAGAGCGGTATTTTGTTAATATAATATGTTTGGATTTATTCAGGCAGGTGGTTTTAGCTTAATATACTGGGTGACTGTAAGTGTCAATAGAAATTTTATATATAATATTATGTATTTTTGAAAATATATACATATATGGCGGCCATCTTGGATTTTTCGGCCATATTGGATTTTTCGGAGTGGGCCTCATGCTCATTTTTAGTATTTTGCCCTAAAGTAGTTATGTACCAAGTTTCATGCTTTTCCCATTTTCTGAAGTATTTTTACACCATTTTACTGTACTATTGGTTGATACAACATCTATGTCCGATTGCATTCTCAGGCTAGTTACTAGTTTAGCTATTAGGTCATTTAACTGTGTAACTATACTTCGGTCAGACAGAAAATTTCCTGGGATATTACCGAAGTTGGAATTGTCATAACTTTGCGATGGCATGCAGTGAGCCTGTGCATGCAATCCAACATTTACATTGATTATCCAAAGAAGAAAAAGAGTGATCTGGTATATTTCTAGCAATTACATTTCCAATATTTATGCTACTAGTATCTAAAATGTATGACAATGTTGCTGCTCTTTTCATGAGCTATAAGGTTTACTTTACTGAGCTCTTGATCTTTGTTACATATCCTCCTCAAACTCAAGCCATGCTTGCAGGACAAAGATTACAATTTCAGATTTGTTGTATTAACCATAAAGGGTTATAGCTTCATGACAGGTTTCTGGCATTTCCTTTCCATTCCTTTCAAGAAGGATTTGAAATTCTTCAACATACTCATCAAGACAACCATACTGTGTTGTCCTAACAATGAATCTTTCTAGAGCATCAATATCCTCAAACTCTACTGGAAATTTGTAGTCTCTTGCACCTTAAAAATAAAAAACAATCTTGAATGAGTGGCAAAATTGCCATCAGTACTTGTTGCACAGTGACACAATATAAAGACCTTCAGAAGCTTGCTAACAGTGTGTGCCCAGATCACTTTGTAAAAACTGTATCTCTTACGCAATTAAGGACTATTGCAATTACTTGGCCAACAAAGCTCACCGGGGGGGAAATTAGACCAATGTGTCTTTGCTTTAAGTCCGAGTCCCATACTTCAAAGGCACATATAGAGGCTATAGGTCAATTTTGCATTCACCAAACCTTGTCCATGCTGTCATAATTAGACCATAACTTGGTTCAATTGTCCAATCATCAGACATGTATATTCCAGGCTAAATGTATCCTAAGAACAACTTACCTAGCAAATCTATTAAAAGTATGACTAGTCCTATTAGATCTTACAAAAATAAGTAATAACTAACTAGATTATTGGACACTGAATTTTGAGATATGGTAAAAAAATCCTGCTAATTATAATTAAGTATTTACATACTGCTTCTTCTTTATGTTTCCATTCTGTTCCATGTAGGAACGAAGGGAACTGAACACCTGAACCAAAAAGTTCTGGGTGGTGATAGAGCAGGTTTTGGCTTTCCAGCCAAAACTTGACGAAGTTTCTAACACGATGCAAGTTCCACTGTTCTCTCATTCATCAAGCTCTTTCTGAAGCAACTTTCATAAAACAAAACCTCCAGACACTCCCTGAAAAAAAAAATGGTAACAAAACAAGAGGGTCATCATAGATTTATCTTAAGGTCTACCTGTTTGAAGTAGAATGTTTCATTATTCATGTACTAAGTAACCATGTGTTCCCCGATTTTATGACAACTATGATCGATCTACGTATCACCCTAGATGTCGCATTTAACCAAGTTTGGTGAAAATCCATCGAAAATTGTAGCCGCTAGAGCTACATATATATATATATAACTTTCTCCTGAACAAGTAATATGATAAGATAAACAAGAGCTGTCAGTTGACAGAGCGCGTCGACTATTCTCCAGCGCTTGATTAGAATTAATATAAAGGCTATGAGTAAAACTTCAACCATTACAATAACATATTCAAAGTCGAAAAGGGGCCATAATTCAGTCAAAATACTTGATAGAGTTTTGTCTGCTCCTGTTTACAGAATGGGTCATGATGGAAAACATGTATGCAAAATATGAAAGCAATATCTCAGTGGACTTTGAAAATATTGGTGGGTACGCAAACTTTAACATTTGTGTGACGCTCACGCTAAGGCTCACGCCACGCCGGCGAGTAGGATAGCTCCCCTATTCTTTAGAATAGTAGAGCTAAAATGATAAAAAAAACATCACATGCGTTTTAATAGTATTATCGTCCTACCAACCGGTTTTCATGAACATCGTTAGGACAGACATAATGAAAATGTGCGTTGCCAAGTAACGTCACAAAAGGTACAACATTTGTAACACAAAAAATTTAAAAAAAACCACACAAAACAAGGTTTGGGAGAATCCCTAATAATAATAGTGCAAAAAATTTCCCAACACAGAGAGAAAATGAAATAAAAAATATAGGTCGCCATCCTTTCTTTTGAGTTATCTGCCCTTGAAATCAAGAACAATGAGAAAATCCGATTTCAATGGGAAATTCTTCCATATTATTAAAAAGTAACTCCCAGACGAGTCCTTAAGCTATCATATAAGTAGAGCTTAAATAAGTTACTTAAACCAATATTTGCGAAAATAACTGTACATCTTCTAGTTGAGGTTTCTTACCTGCATATTTGTCAATAATTATTATACACCTTGTGCATTATACTATGGTTGAGACAATACTCACACTAAACCTGACTGCAGTGACATTACCCCATTGTCATCCAGATCTTTGAAATAGTCCAATCCAGTAGCCTAATCCCATTTGCCGCATTAGCCTCCACCACGACTCGATTCTCTAGAAATATAAAAACAATTTAAAATACCACTATCCTTGCGTCAAACTTTGGTAGATTTAAACAGGTCAAACAAAACATTATTCTTCTGAATGACTGAAAAAAAAAACATGAAAACATTAACATTGTTTGGAAGGCAAAAGATCTACCTATGCTATAGTACTCATTCCCTAATTGCCGTGAGTTATCAGTCTTGATATGCTCTTCCATAATGAATCAAAGACAATACCTACAATTATGCATCAAGCCAGCAGTGCTTATTTGGCCAGTCTCCTGTGGCACAGATCCAGTAATCAACCAAACCACAGCCTAGCGTCCATTTTATATGTTTGTTTACAAGTTGGAGTCATTAAGTGCTACTATATATCTAGTCCATTTACCATATCTGTACATGCACAAGAGATTATGGTGCCCCAAAGACAGAAAAAATAAATTGGTTTTGAATAAAAAGTAAAAGAACAAAAAGAAATACATGTATAAATATGGGTCTGGTCATTTTCACAACTTCAGACAGATCTTGGACAAGCTCAAAAATTGCCCATTTCCTGTGATGTGGTGATATTGTAAAATAAGGAATTTTCTATCAGGCACACATTTCTCTATAATTGTTTCTGAACTAAGTTGTGAGTAAATTTATCTAGCAATCACATGACTATTTCTTGTGCATTTTGTCTGACTTGTATGTGATAATGGTTACCATCCATTTTGAAAGTTACTATAAAGCATATGGTACATTTGTTACAAGTGGAATAAAAAATGGCTATCAAATTTTTTAGACAAATAGTACACCCTAATGTAGGGCCAGAATCCTGATGATTTCACCACATTGGATAATTAAAAGCTGGCAATGGCACGGGGGGGGGGGGGGGCGGCTCAAAATAGCCAGAGTCAACAATTAGCCATTACCTAAAAAATACTTAAAAAGAAAAGGTATTTTTTTTCAAAAGCCTTCAGCATGTCAAGAGATCATCTTTTTTAAAACAAAACACAGAAAACAGATAAAGAATAAATACGTTAATGCTGCCTGAACTCTGGGCAACACCAAGTTTCTCCCTTCTTCCAAACCAGGCTACAAAAATTCACTCAGACTTCTAGACCTGAATACATTAAATAAAACTTAATTTTTACTGGTCCGGTTCATCCAACTTACTTTTCATGGTTTATGTAAGTATCTGAAGAAGCTTTCTGTTGTACGGGCCTCCGTAAGGAGAATTAATTTACCCAACATACAAAACTTTTTCTCAACCTATATAAGAATAACAGTTCAGCAACAAATGGAGGTTTTAAGATCGTCCGTAGAAATCTAGCGGTGTGCCGTAAACCATGGAAACGGCTACAGAAACTGATGATCGCGGAACACTAAAAAACTTTCTTTTGTCATATAAAAACTTGATTTTTCATATTTATCTAGTTATGAATATCTATTGTTTTGCAGTGATTATATTCTAAATATCTTAAAGTTTCTTAATTGTCGCCAGCCACGTGCAAGTTTAGTTATTGGCATAGTGCCTTCAGTTTGAGAACCAACAAGGTACCTCTGTTATCAAAAAATGTTTCATGGACTTAATACAATTATGGCTGATTTTTGGCTTTGAAAATGTTGTAAACTAAGCATGCAATTAAAATTCAAAAAATTTGATAACTTCAGTTTACAACCATTTCATATATCAATGCAGCGGATTGCAATTGCAAACCATATACGTTATTCATCGCTATCCTTTATCAAATACATATAGACAATGAAGTTAGGGAAAAACTCGTTGAATCTCGCTTGGAATATTAAACATACATAAAAAAAACAATTGAATTATCAAATTAATTGTTGGAAAACATTGAATAAATAAAGTTGTTTTTTGTGACATTGTTAACCTATCAGTTAATTGTAACAGATACGTTTAAAACATATAATGCATGCATAAAATTTTTCTTATTTATCTTGATATTTTTCTTATTACTGTTACAATTCAAGTAATTTAGATTTCATACTTCTATCGCTTTAATAAATAATTAAAACACCACTTCTCTCCATAATTTAGTACAATAATTGGAGTTAACAAGGCCCTAGAGTAAATACTTCCAGTGTGTGTAAAACGGTTCTACCAAGGTGATGCTAACGTACAAGCTTATAAGGAAACCTGTGCGCCATGTTATTTGTCAATTGCTAAATAACAGATAACAATGTCTAAATGCCAAACACCCTTATGCAAAATGTTTTGAAAACGAAATTACATTTATTATTTACTATGGAAGGCCTATGGAAAGCTGGTGTCCATGTAATTGCCAATGCTAAAATGACAAACAGTTATTTCAAATGCTATTTGCTATATGCCTAAGTCATATATTGCCTATGACATGGTACATTTAATTATCAAATAATAAATGGAGAATTGTTAATTGCAAATACGAAACAATAAATGTGGGAAATGCGTATTGCTAAGTACTTATTCAGATAATAAGCTGAATATATCAGTGTATAAATGCCATCCTGTAAATAGTCATTATTGGCCTTTGTAACACAACTTTGTCTCTAATTAAAATATTTCTTAATAATTTAGAGTGAAAAGTGTCGATCATGTCATTCTCCTACCACTAAGAACATGTACGCTTCAAATCAGGCTGATAGAACTTCATATCTTTTCACGTGTTAAAAGTAACATTCAAGAGTGTAAGGGACACCGATTTATTAGCTCACAAAGTTAAAGCATTTGACGAGTAGATTTGTCCATTTGACAAAATTATAGGCATTTAGCACAAGGATAGGGGGGCATATGGCATTTAATATGTATTGAAAAGCCAGTGCGCCATGAATATAGCCAAAATTAAATTGACAATTATTTTAATGCAAAATGCCAATAACTTTATGCTAAAAAACCCCAAAATACTTAATGCTATATGCCATCACTTAATTGCAAATGCCAAATTTATATGCGCAATGTACAGCAAAAGTCATGCAAAATGAAAAATGCTATTTTACGAACTGCTTAACTTCAAATATTTGCTTTCGAACAGTAATTGTCAAGATAAAAGCTTTTTTGATAAAACAACCATTATGTCAACATGCTCACTTCTGCTAGTTTCCCTTAAACTAAATCTGATATATCAGTTTATTGTAATCATAGCCCTTCGTTACATCACTTTTTTTCTCTGTTACATATCTTAGTCTATTATATGATAAACATTTTACAGCAAAATGTTTCGGTTCATCCCGTAACATCTACAAACGTTTATTGCTTAAATTAGACAGGCATCACAACATTTTTTTCCAAATGAGTAAAAGTTACATTCATTAGTTGAAGAGATAAAGATCAAAAGATTGTAATTTTGAGAATTACCATTCATCATTTGACAAAAGAATTTGATTTTTATCTTCTTTTTTCCTCGAGTTCGCAACTACATAGTCAGACCATTAGCCCCTTGACGATACGTCTGGTTTGCCGCATATCCTCAATGCCCCCATACAGTTTTTCGCCGGTGCATTGAGGTATCTATCGGCCAAGTCGCAGCTTGCCTCATAGTCAGGCTCCGCAGTCTGATCTTCTCACCATATGAACAATTTTGCGATGGTGCCAGTCTGTATTTCTTGTACATGTGAGCATTGAGCTTGAAGTGCCCCGAAGCGAAGCCTGACCAACACACTTGTTCAAGGAGATGAAAAGCATCTTTTTTCTATCCTATGGTCTCGTTAGTGCATTGATGATTGGTGACTTTCTTCTTGTAACTCACAGGTTTTGTGGGTTAGTTCTGACCTGAGCTTCTAGCTTAGCCAGTTGGTCTGCCTCTTCATTGCCTGCAAGTCCACAATGGATGTAAACCCTGAAGTGCTACTTTTGCAGGTTATACTCAGGCCTCTTCTTCTGCATTCTCCTGGCCTAGTGCGGATTCTTAATGTTGATCAGAACTTCCATAACAGACAAAGCATATGTGAGAAAGACGACATGAGGAGCTTTCTCACTCCGAGTCTTCAACATTGATACGGCCTTTAGAGTGCTTCAGTCTCTGCCTTGTATTGCTGCACTGTTTCCTGTGACTGCATGTAGTGTTTTTATGACATATCAGCGTTTTGTATACAGCAATTAGTATTTTGTAAATGTAGCATTCAGCTTAAGTATGGGACATTTAGCATTAACGAAACTTCTAATTTAGCATTTGGCAGTTAGCATAGCGCATTCGGTCCCCGCTAAAACCTGCGGCAGGGACAAATGAGCCCAAGTGTTAACGAAAACAGAAGTTCGCCAAACATCTAGATATGTTAATGATCTGTTTTTGCAATTCAAAATGTATTCCATGTTGTTTGGATGAGATCTTGTATATGAGTCAGATAAGGATGTGACAATTATACTTTGCTCAGCGGTATTGCTTATTGGAATTGAGAAAAGATCTATATCACTTTCACTGTGAATATTCCATGTCTACGGGTTATTTCCTGGGAGTATTTTCAGATGGTGATGTTTTCAGACAGAAAATGTTTCTTTAATAATAATGTAACCTAGCATCTTCAATAAATATATTTTTCATTTTGGTGAGCAGACATGTCATATTTAATGGCTATATATGTGTTTTTTTATATCATTGAAACACTGAAAATGAGGTTCTCAAGATTTAATTGTTTATTATGAAACAAATGAAAGAATGAACCATGTACCATTTTGGTATTTTCCCCTATAAGCAATTTGATTCTAATATAGTGAGCATATTGATAAGTACCGAACAGTCGTACAAATTTGCAATAAAGAACAAATCCTAGCACTGAGACGTCTAGGATTTATTCAGTAGCTCACTTTGAGGAAGAGGTAGTGCGTGGGGGTGGGGGATTCAGGGGTTTTGGCCATCGCAGTTATTCATTAACCATGAAATTCGTCCCTTAACATAGTCATATACTTACATTCTGTTTTGCTTTATAAAACGAGATTAAGGTAATTGTATGTTTTTCATGTTTAGAATTGTAAGTCATCATAGTAAAACGATCATTGGATTTCTTTTGTTTTCAATTTGTCATGAACTGTAAAGTGTTTTTTTGGTATTAAAAATAACTAGAAAATAGCGACTTATGAACAACGAGCCGGAAATTGAAAATGTAAAAAGATAACATTGCAAAACAGTCCACTTTAACATAGTAGTACTTTTTCTTTGTAACCGCATGCCAAGGATGTATATTGCTATGTACCAAATGTTCATGAAAGAAATATAGACATATACTCTTTCAAAAACATCCGTATTTTTCCTTATATTTTTCCCATCCGTCTATATACAAAATATATAGTACTTGATAACCTAGCGATGGTGTTGGATATCTCCGGAAGTGTATTGGCATAATACGAGATTTCAACAGAGTAACAATAACTGACCCACCCCGAAAATAAGAAATACGCAAAACATTATAATAGTTCATGTTCTGGAATACTCAACAGATTTATTGTAAACATTTTATGACTGTATAAAATTAGATATTTGTTATAGAGTTAGTAGTGTTTTTTTTTTCTTTTTTTTTTCACAATTTTTTTTCAAGGTAGTAGATTTGAAATAGTTCAAAATGTCATTACGGCTGCAGATAAGTTTTAGGTTTAATTAGCCCAAATTTAACTGATTACGAATTGGTGCAGAAAAGTATTTAATTATTAATTAAATATTGCATGTTACACATACACAACGTGTATACCTGTAGGTGCTTGTGATAAAACAGTCACCCTGTAAAATATATAATTATTATATTATTACTTCTAATGGGCCAGCGTTGGGCCAACGTTGGGCCAACGATGTTTTCTCTGTATAAATCTTTCTCTGAAAATCAGTATCGGGCCAATGCAGAGATATCTGTGACTGAAATTCAAAGTTGGTTCAACGTTGGCCCAACAGCTGTATTTAAATACTTATTAATCATTGTTGGGCCAACAGAGGCCCAACAACGATTATCCTTTGACGGTTTTCCGTCGTTGGCCCAATGACTTCATGTTTACAGGGAAACTCTCATAGTTTTAAAAGTAGTTTCTCAGTAAATCTCACAAAAACGCATCTAAAACTCGTTACTTATGAGGGGTTTTATACATAAAAATATCACTTAATATGTGCTGTGATGTTATAGTTTGTACCGTCAAAGAAGTATAAAATACACATCTATTTATTTTTATAGATCTTTGGTACAGTTAAGAGTTCATTGTCATTTGAAATCTATGATGTAAATAGTAATTGTCATAATACTTCGTTTGTTTTGTTGGAAATCTAAAAACATTTAGCCATTTTGCAAATAGGATACCCTTAATAATTAGACTAGCCACTAGACTGATAATTACGATATTTCTATGATTTTTCTTTTTCTTTTTTATGTTCATAGAGACAAAAGCCAGTCTATTCTAGAGATTTTCTAAAGAGGACTGATGTTAAAATTGTAATATTGGACATAGTATATAGACTGGCTCAGTTCACTACATGAAATCATAAAAATGGGCAAAAAAATATCATAGTCTAGGAGCTAGTCTTCTTAATAATCATCTTAAAACTTCAACATTTTTTTTTTCAACTGGGTATCATACAGAAAAATAAGTCCATACACTGTGACTGTACAATCATACATACATTGAAAAAGGCTCGATGAAATGATTAAAAAGTAAACTTTTCCTTAAATATATGATACATTCATGCATCCTTAAAGGTGTTTCAGGTAGCAGGAAAATGCATCTATTCATGTGCCATATTAAAAAAATTTCGCGATAGAGAGGAGATACCCCTCCCGAACCCACCCCAGGTTGGGCCCCCCAGCAAAAAAATCCTGCACACGGGCCTGTTATTATTTTTTCGCAAATTTCATCGTACATTCTTTCTATATGTACATTAGCATCACTTTGGTAGAACCGCTCTACACACACTGGAAGCCCTTTACTCTAGACCTAGTTTACTCCCATAATGGTTCCGCTGAATTATGGAGAAAAGTCCGGTAATATCATTAGTTATTAAAGAAATAGAAGTATCAAATCTAAAATACTTGATTTCGTAACAGTAATAGTAAAAATATCAACGAAAAAGGGAACAATTTTATGCTTGCATTATAATATGTTAAGCGTATCTATACAATACTGACAGCTAACAAAAGGCAATGTCACAAAAACAATTTATCCACATGTTTTCCAACAATTAACTGAATAAACTTTGTTGTTTTTCATATAATATCTATTAAATATTCCAAGCCGATACTTAACGCATTATTAATTAACTTTATTGTCCGTATTTATTGAAAAGGGAAGCGAATTAATAGCCTATATGGAATGCACTCCGCTGCATTATTATATAAAATGCTGTTAAACTGACGTATCAAATTTTTTAGAATTTTAATTGCATGCGTATTATACAACATTTTCAAGCCAAAAATCAGCAATAGTTGTAATTAAGTCCAGAAAACATTTTCTGGTTAAAAAAGACACCTTGTTAGTTTACAATTGAATGCACATGCTTATTACTAAAACTGCACGTGCTGGCGTCAATTAAGAAATTAAATAAGATATTTAGAATATAATCACTGCAAACAATAAGTATTCATAACTCAATGAAAATGTGAAAAAAATCAAGTTTCTAATTCTACTATCTTTTGAAATATGACAAAAGAAAGTTTTTTGGGTTTCCGCGATTACCAGCTTCTGTAGCCGTTTCCATGGTTACGACACACCGCTAGATTTCTACGACCGATCTTAAAAGTCAGTTCTTACTTTACTTAATTGTTTTATCATAGTAAAAAAGTTTTGTATGATGGGTAAATTAAGTATGGCATATAATTTGAAAGATTCCTCGTATAAATTCACACCTTATTAGAGGTTATTACTCAAGTACATATTCTAATGAAGTTCTCTAACTTGTAATTTTATGTGATGTATATGTCACAAAATAAGAGGATTTTTCAAATAATTATTTGTGTTATATTTCTAATCTAAGCGTTAAAATAATAAAAGTTTAAATTAAAAAAAAATAATTTCGGAATATATATTATCACAGTTTTAAATCATGTGTTATGAATCTGTAAAATACATGAAGTCATTGAAACAATCACAGACATATAAATATATGATCTATACGTCTCTGAAATGAAACAATGTACATTTACTTTGTGCACATTGTTTTTTCTTCTTTTTTATATACTAGTAGATAGATCTATAAAACATTACTATTTCTTAATATAAAAAAATGCATTCCTCATATCTAATACTGTACTACTGTTTACATGAATTCGATATCAATTTTATTCAAATAATTCAATGGTGTTGAATTGTTTGCACCCGACAGCATTTATGTTTTTAAACTAATTAAATATCATGGCATGCACGGCTGGTGGACATGTGGGCTTTTAAGCTTGGTGTGGGAGTCTTGTTTGTTATCAGTTAGCTACGGAATCCTGTTAGTGCCATGTGAAATGTCGTCCCTCGCCCCTCAAAGGCGTTGCACAACATTGCGATACCACATCACGACAATGCGATACAACACGGGACAATGCGATACGACACACGACAATGAGATACGACGCGAGACAATGCAATATGTACGGAAACGTTTATAGGCCTCGCAATGTCGTGTTAGATAACGCAAATTTCGACATATTTTCGCGAGAAATCAACATATTATCACAACAAGTCGATATATTTTATTGACTTATTGCATTCATTTTTTCAATGTTAAATAATTTTTCTCGAGATCCGCGTAAGCTATAAAGATATCTCGACATAGTATGACGATATAAAACGCCCCTTTCTTGATTTACTAAAGTGAGTTCTCGTAATAAATTCTAGCATAAAACTGCTGTTCTTGTCACTTTTTGGGGGTGTTTTAACAAGAGAGAAGACGTGTGTTAACAGAGAAATTTTTTCTGTGCTGTTATAACACCTTTTTATATATGCGCGTTCCGTGGCAAAGCGTAAACGTATTACGGCTCCAAACGAATAATTCAAATGGAAATGACGTCAACCTGAAAAAACAACTCAGATATTCCCGCGCATTTCATGGAAAATTAATGACGTTGAGGTAGAATGTATTTATTTATTTTCCGCGTTTTATGCTAGAATAGCGTTAGCGCATGTTCATTTCGTGTTATAACATCTTCAGAATCCCTCGGGATACGTTGGTACCCTCGCCCTACGGGCTCAGGCACCAAACAATCCCTAGGGATTCTGCAAACGTTATAACACGAAAAACATGCGTTATCCCTACATAGTAATTGCTCTCTTTAGAAATATGAAATTTGGGTTTACAGGCCCGTACGAAGTATTTTCATATTGGGCGGGCATTTTCAATACCATGCTAGTAAGACAAATCAAATAGCTGGAAGTTTAATTAGTAGAATAAACGCAGTTTTGGAAAAATTTTTGGGAATTGTAGCACTGACCCTGTTCCTAGAAGCCTGGCTTACCACCAATATAAAGTGACCGTAGGGCAGTTTAAACTGTACTTTAACAATTACAGCACTTAGTTTGCAATTTTTGGGAGCGCAATGTCCTAAGAAGCGGTTCCTAAAAACCACAGTGACGTTACCATGATTCCCTAGAATTCTGACAACACACAAAAGATATATAAATGTACACAAAAACAAGTTCCATATTTCCTGCCATGAATAAAAGTATACACTATTCAAGTTGACCACTTATAGTATGTAAGTTCCTAATCCATGTGAGGTGACAGATAGCAGACAGTGTTACAAACACATTGGTCCGTCAAATGCAATGCTACAGATTTTTTAGGATATCCAAGCAGTCTTAATTTTCTTCATATAAAAACATCAACATTTTATTTATTTATTTCCTTTGATCACCTTTTTAAAGAAATCTGACTGTATCCTAGATGAACTTATTTATATTTTTAATTAAAAAAATTGTTGTTATTTTCGGACGTTTTTTAATGAAATCCATTCATAAAACATAATCATTGTATTTTCTTTTAATTTGAATATTTACTTTTTCTTATGAAATCCATGTTGAACCTAGATCTGCTTTATGAAAAACATCATTTTTGTTATTTAAAGGTCATAGGAATGGTTTTTATTTTTGACATTTTTCTTTACATATCACCTTTCTATGTCTAAAAAACAACATAAAAGTATTAATTTATGTTTGTTTATCTTTTTATAATATATTTTATACCAACAAAAATAGTGCCTTCCCAAAAAAATTACATGGCTTATTTCCCCTGAATACTCTCGAAAAGGTGTGCGTTTTATCTACATATTGTAATTTTCACAAGCGATTATCACACGTCCGGAACTTGTAACTTGCAAACTCAAAAATAAGAAATACCAATTAAATAATTATAATGGATATTGAGTTTGATGAGGAATTAGACGGCATTGAGGAGATTGATCACACTGATGTTGATTCTGTACGGCCATACATGTACGAACCGGCGGTACCTGTTACGGCCGAAACTGATTCAACTGACACTGAATCAGACAGCGATGTTGATCCCCTAGAACGTTCTGGCACAGATCCTAACGAATGGTGAGCTCTTTCATAAGATTTTAAATGAATTATTAATTCTTTTCATCATTACAAATCTCAGCCTTTATAGAGAGAAAACGTATTACCCCACCCACTTTCAAAACTATCGTTACCGTATGACGAATTACATGGCGGCATTTACACGGCCTGTAAACAGTGGCTCATCCTCTTTGAGGAGATGAGTTGAAAAAAGAGCCAATGATACTTCCGAGGAGGCGCTACTGACCGGAACTTTATGCAGAATGTAAACAAAGAAGAAGGGTGAGTTGATTGTTTCCTTTCTCAGATAAATTTAAGGCCCTATTTAAAAAAATAGTCAATGTAGTTCCATTCAGAAATGATTATACTTTTTATATATGCAGGCCATTTTGCAAGGTAAATGCATTCCTTGACGTGAGAACTTTTGAAAGTTGGAAAATAGAGCAAGTCCAAACCAAAAGTAGACATTTTCCCATATATTTCACCCTAATTTACACAAATTTAAGATTTTATAGTCTCTGCATCAATCTGCTGAAAAGCATATCTTACTACTGCATGACTTATGTTGTTTACTGGCGTGTTTATCCTGTATATGTGCATTTATCACCATGTGGAGGAGCCACCGCCACAGAGGAGGCGCTAAGAACCGGAGTGGGAGCCAAAGCACTTTGAAACTGAGATTTTTTAATGTATCATCAATTCCCACATACCAGAGCTTTATCATGATTCCCTTGGATTGTGACAATTATCTGATGGATGATATTGTAACAACATCCTATTCATTTAGAATGTATTACGTAACGAGATATTTGCACTTCTCTTTTCCTTTGCACTTGTCTAATGATTGGCTTACATGGCGTTATAAGTTGTATAATTATGATATTTTCTATGTAAGGGACATTTCCTAATGCACAACGGTTTTCTTGTCCAACGCATTTTTGATTTTTTAATAGTTAGTGTTAACTTTGTGGTAGTCTTGAAATGCAATTGCAATATGTGCTTCACTAGGTACTTACAAATGCTAAATAAATATATTTGTTTACTTGTAAATTGCTTAATTCGATTACAAATATGAGAAAATGCTAACACTCAAAATACTCTCCCAGATGTTCTAACGATAACAATGAAACTGAAAACGTTAGATATTTATTCCCCGGTCGAACCGCATATAGGTTTTGTCTTATCCTTGTCCGTTTGGCAGTCGTTCTGCAGTCAAAGTCATATTAAGTTATTATTTAGTACTGGGAGTTTGTAAATAGGGTGCCATCTTTTGAGGCAATATTTGATGTCAGACTTTGTTTTTAATTAATGCTACGTAGTCAGAATGGGTATTGACCGTTACTGAGCTTACAGTTACAGAATTATAAATACAATTTTTTAATTTTACTTCAATAACGTTTGTAAGGAAACATGTATGTTGATACTTTTAAACAGACCCATCTGGAACGAACAAAAATAATAATATCATACAGAATTGGGCATCATTTCTTTGCGATTCCTTTCAAACATTAAAAATAAAATTGACCATTTAAGATTAAACTATGTAGCCGTTGCATTGATACATACACATATATTTTTAGCTCGATTTTTCGAAGAAAAAGTAGAGCTATTGCATTCGCACCGTCGGAGTCGGCGTCGCCGTTGTTTTTTTTTTTATAAAGTCAAATATCTCTGTTACTATCAAAGCTATTGACTTGAAACTTAAAATAGTTATTTACTACCAAAGTCTACACCGGAAGAAACAATCCCTATAACTGATTTGAATTGTGATGGAGTTATGCCCCTTTTTAACATAGAATTTTGGTTAACCCTTTTGATAGCATCAAATATCATTGTTACTATCAAACAGAACAGAACAGAACAGAACAGAACAGAATTTTATTGAGACTTGTACATCGTACATCGTCTAAACACCAATATACAATATACATAGTCACGTTCAATTTTAAGGAAAGTAACAAACATGTTATTAACTAGAAAAGAGAAAACAATACCTAGACATATAATATATAATCAATAACAAGGCAATTAACAAAGAAAGTGAGAATACAATGACATGGGTTCTTTATAATGTATTATTAATAACCAAATTTCTTTTTTGATTGCCTCTTTGATACATTTACACACATTTATAAGCTCATCTTTGTTGGTCGAATTTAGTAGTTGAAACTTGACTTGAAACTTAAAATAGTTATTTACTATCAAAGTCTACACCAGGAGAAACAATCCCTTTAACTCCGATTTGAATTTTGACAAAGTTATGCCCATTTTTAACCTAGGTTTTTATGTTTTATAAAGTTTTTTTTTCTGGCAAAACTCTAATTCAGAGTCAAGCACTGAGAAAAGTCGAGTGCGCTGTCTTATGGACAGCTCTTGTTATTTTATGTAGAGTATGTGCATTTGGGTAGTATAATACACTTTCAAGCATCAAATTACAAACATTAAAAGGAAAAAGATATTATATTGCGAGAACGAAAACGCTTTATACGAGTGTTAATCAACAAGGAAAAGAAATGGTCAGTGGCTCCGACTCTGGACTTTTGCGCCTCCTCCAAGGCTTTGGCTCCTCCTCTTAGCCAAATTGAACATAGAGGGGTAAAACCCGCCGTTAAAACACATAAATAATTCAGATTTAACATACCATTATGGGAAAAATTGGTACAATGTATGTTTACTCTTATTGATGTAAATTAGGGCGAAATATATGGGTAAATCTCCACTTTTGGTTCGAACTTGCCCTATTTTCCAACTTTCAAAAGTTCTCACGTCAAGGAATGCATTTACCTTGCAAAATGGCCTGCATAAATTAAAAGTATAATCATTTCTGAGTGGAACTACATTGGCTATTTTTTTAAATAGGGCCTTAAATTTATCTGAGAAAGGAAACAATCAACTCACCCTTCTTCTTTGTTTACATTCTGCATAAAGTTCCGGTCAGTAGCGCCTCCTCGGAAGTATCATTGGCTCTTTTTTCAACTCATCGCCTCAAAGAGGACGAGCCAGTGTTTACAGGCCGTGATTTACATAACAATTTAGTCAAGCTTTTTTTTCAAAGTAATGTATACTTTTAAATTTTGAATTAAAAATGCATTGCATATATTCTTTAATAAATGACTATATAATAACAGCTAAATTCATTTTCGTATTGTATTTTCCTGGCTGAATCTACAATAGAACAATTATTTGACTGGCATATTAACATCGTTGTAAAATGCATATCTTTTTGCTTGGCATTTTTAGGTGCACATGTGGTCTCTGTTCTCGAATGCCAACATTCTTGGAATCGGGATGCTGTCAGGAGAATGACATAGTGAAGTCAAAAATGGAAGATCTACACTGTATTACTGAGCATGAAGGCTTTATTGCAAATTGTCTCAACATTCATGTCTTAGAGGCCTCGTATTACGAGTTTGTGGAGAATGAGGGTTACCCTTTGGAAGGCCAACTCATACACGAGTAAGTAAATTTGAAACCATGCACTGGTGTCAAGGTGGAATACAATTGAAGTCCCTCAACCACATAAATTTTTAAAAGCTTATAAACTGTGCCTGCCCTGGTTGTTTCGACCCATAATTGATATGTGTGGCAAGTAAGAGTATATCGACTTCTTTTCGATTCTCCTGATATCAGGTGAAATTAGGTAATTTCTGATACATGTATTAACTTTCAAAAGTTGAATTTACTAATTGCATTTTGGACAATGTTGTCTAAGCACAAGCACAACAATATTCTATACAGGTTGTTAACTACCTCATTACAAATTCATAACCAACCACTATATTGTACAGTATGAAATAGTTATCAAACATGTTATCTGTTTCAGGACGTACCGCTATCTGGCCTACAGAAGGTTTGTGAGATGGATTTTTCACACACTGCCAAAGAAGATGCGGAAAGTTCTACCAGCTTGTGTGGTTACCAGCATAAGGACAAAATTTCCATCGGAGACGTACTGTGGTTTCAAATACCCTACGATGTAGAACTTTTCAGTGTCAGTTTGTGATTTACTTTGGATTTATTTCAGTTATTTATCTATTATTGAATTGTTTTTCAAAGCCATTACAAATACAGATCAGCACAGTTTTCTGTTGTTATCTCTCATCATTGTCCTTTTTTTAAAGGACAAAAGGCCATGATCATTGATGCCATTTTATACTGAATACATAAAATACCAACTTCCCCAAATAAATCAGAGGTTGAGGACGAATGATTTCAGACACAATGTCTTCTATCAAATTATCACGGAGAACATATGCCCTGACCTGGGATCGAACTCGTGACTCTACCATCCGTAGACCAGCACTGTCCCTACTGAGCTAAGCAGGTGGACGGATAGAAAGATACGCTGAAAAGATTTCAACAGCATACATACAGGGAAAAATGATTTTACCATACGCTGTCATGTTTGACAAATAATAATTATTCACCGTAACAATTTTCTTAAAAGCCTTTTAAGAAAATTGTTACGGTGAATAATTTGGCCTGTTTAAGAAAATTGTTACAGTGAATAATTATTATTTGTTGAACATGGCAGGGTGTGGTTGGTACAATTTTCTGGGTCTGCTGTTTCTGACCCAAGTGTTTTCAAGTTATCATCCGGAAACCGTTTAACTGTTCCGTGTCACTGTGACCTTGAACTTTGACCTACTGACATGAAAGTCAAACTTGACCTGTATTTCATAATGTTGCATCTGTGTACCAATATCTATTATCCTATGCCCAAGCGTTCTCAAGTGAACATCTGGAAACTGTTTAACTATGCAGGGTCACTTGACCTTGACCTACTGACCCCAAAGTCGAACATCAACTGTATTTTCTGATATTACACCCCTGTACCAAAAATTATTTAAATTAGTAAAGCCTTTCATGAGTTATCATCTGGAAACCTTGAAAACCAACGGACCAACAAGCTCACTCCTATATACCCCCACACCAGTTTTGTTGGGGTATTAATATCAAAATGTGTCAAATCATCCTTTGAAATAAGCTGGGTCCATGCCAGATTTCACATCTGCATCAAGTATAAAGAGAAATAACACATTTAAAAATTTCACAGTTTACTACATCAAAATCACAGCAATATTGTAGATATATATGTGTCCATAAATCACAGTCTGACATATAATGTTATAAAATATACAAGATAATAAGGTAATAACATTCTGAAACACATGCCATTATTATATACAAGGGACTTAAGTTTGGCCAATATTGATTATCTATGTACATAAACAAAAAAGTTTCAAGAAGATCCAAACAAATGGGACTTAAATCTAGTGACCCACATTAACAGCTATGTAACCCTTTCGTAAAGTGTTAGAAGTTTCATAGCAGTATATCAAAAATTTCAGACAAAATATGGAATGGTATGCGAAATTTAACTAATTTATATGTCAAAAAGGGCCATAGCTGAGCTCATGTCCTTGTCATAGTCATGTAGGTTAATAAGTGGTAAAAGTTTCAAAGCCATATGATTAAAAGATTTAAGCAAAATATGGACTGGTATGAAAATTCTAACTGTTTATCAAATGCAGTGTCAGAATGTTATGTTTATGCCAGCCTACATTAAGTCCAACAAGAATGTCGCAATATATGCCGGCCTACACTATCCAATTGTAAAAAGTTATACAAGTTATTTATAGTACCAACAAAGAGAAGTTAAATCCTAAACTAGATGCCCACGGGCAGCATGTCGAGCCCGCCAGCTGTCTAAGGCCACACAAAAATCCTTTCCAGTAGAGATAGGTAAAAGAAACACCTCAAAATTGGATGTAACATGCATGTTGTACTACAGAAAAGTGGTCTTGATTTTTCCCTACGACCAGTAATAAAAAAGTTACAAAATAAGCTATTTATAATAACAACAAAGGGAAGTAATTCTAGCCTGTTGCACATGACACTCCATCTCATGACTGAATAATTGTGCCAAGTCACACCAAAATTCCTCCATGCATGAAAAAGAAATGCTTCGGACAGTCATTCTTGTATCTGACCTTTGACCTCTAAGTGTGACCTTGACCTTTGACCTAGGGTGCAGGGTATTGTGCATGACACTCAGTCACATGGTTGTGAACATTTTTGCCAAGTTACAACAAAATCCCTCCATGCATGAAGAAGAAATGCTCCGGACAAAGTCATTATTGAATTTAACCTTTGACCTCTAAGTGTGACCTTGACCTGAAGGATAGGAACCTGCGGTTTGTGCAACACTCCGTCTCACTGAGGTTAACATTCATGCCAAAAATAAACAAGATTGCTCCATGCATGTCAAAGTTATGGTCCGGACGGACGCAAGCACATACACCGAACAGCCATTTGAACAACTATGTCTTCGCTTCCGCAAGCGGGCTCGACAAAAAATTATTCTAAAGAACAAAAGTCCAAAATACAGCTAAACATTTTAACATGCATGCTGCAACACAGGAAAGTGGTATTGATTTTTCGCTACAGTCAGTAATAAAAGTTACAATATAAGCTATTTATAGTAAAACAAAATTAGAAAGTTTGACAACATGGTTGCGTCATTGTTGTGAACATTTGTGCCAAGTAACATCAAAATCCCTCAGAAATTTTCCGGACAAAGTCATTCCTGAATTTGAACTTTGGCTGCTATGTGTGACCGTAGACATATTGACCTGGTTTTTGCTTGCGATAGAAGTTTTAAAGCTAAATGTCAGGCAGTTTGTCAATAGGCTACTTGAGTCAAATGACTGCTTAATACAGGTGACCAACAGGGCATGTTCAAAAGTATTCATATAAGAATAAATGATTCAAACATACATAAAGATGAAAATTTAAACTAGAGAAAAATATTTACAGTAAATGGTTCCTAAATGTATTGCTTTGGACTTTTCCAACAACAAGAATCATATCATACTACTTAAATTTAGACTGATGTTACAGACATACTGCTACTAGGCAGTGCAATCAACTATCTTTAAAACCTGTCACAAAAATAAGCAAGACTGTTGTAAATGTAAGAAAGTCTAATCGAAAATAGTGATTATATATGCAATAGATACCAAAAACAAGTATTTTTGTTTAGTCTAGTCATTGTAATTCTGCATGATTGATAAACACCGCATCATTTATAGGAAAACACAGTATTGGTAAAACTGGCATATGGAAAGGAAAACAAATCTTTGTAAAGCATGATATTTTGTACATTATCTGGTGTTTTCATTTACACAAGAGCAACATGAATTTCTAACCTTGACATAAGTATGTCCATACAAAATGTGGACACTTGTAATATTTCCTATGACATTGCATCTAATGAAAACTGGCAGAGCTCATAAATCAGAGGGAAATATATGAAAAATATGATCAATGATCTACACATTTTATGTGACAATATTATATGACAATATTTTCATTTACAACTGTGAAATGGTTACACTACAGAAATACAGTCCGGTAGTTAACAGTTCCTACTGTAAGTAAGTTCCTCCAGAATGCGACAGCAGGCAAATGACGTCTGTTTTCAGCTGTATGCACTATGCATTAAACATAGCTAATGATTAAACCTAGATATCCTGTTTTGAATTAACTCAGTCTTTGATTGCTTGTACGGGGTGCTCTGTGCTAATGGAACTGGGCAAACCCTACTTCCGTCACCTGCACTGGGCCATGAAGTTTCATCTTGTAGTCGACGCTCTAGTGCAACACTGTGGGTCTCTGTGGTTTCCCTGCAGAACAGAACTTCTGCCATCAGTTCATCTACATAATCTGTAAAAGAAGATATTATAAATTCATCTGCACTAAACATGTTTACATGATCACAGGAATAGCATTTGATAAAAAGAACTCCCATATTTAGACTGAAAATGCAATGACAGCTCTGGTTGTTAAAGAAGCTAGTCAAAATGTCATAGCATGTGGGTGACAGCGGTCTTCTGTGCTTGAAGTGAAGCAATATGTATGGGAAGAGTTACGGTTCTTGGTCTTCCAAGTCTGCTACTAATGATACTTTCAAAGCTTAACCAAAGTCAACAATAATAATATTTATGTTTCACAAAAGGTGATTTAAAATGTGTTTGGTCTCTGCAATGCTTTTATTACTTTTTTAATGCCCTATACATGTTTACTGTGTATGCATAGTCTTTTATCTGATTTATAGTAGTACTGCTAAAACATCAATTTACATACCATAAGTCATTTCAACCTTGACCTCTTTAGCAACACCTGTGTCCCGACCTCTAGGATATGATACCGAAAACTGCAGTGATCCATCTTTCTTTGTTGCTTGTGCTCGGTTGGCATTTTCATTGAAATGTAGGGAGGCAATGCACAACCTGTAAGAAGGTATTCTCATGTATCAATACTACTATAACTGTTCTTGCTTTGGCATTTTTAATGTTTCCTTATATAAAATTTCATCATATCTATGAGCTTACTATTTGAAACTTGAAGTAAAATAAAAGTCATATTTACATTTCTAGATGCAACTATGCATTCAGCATTGCTGAACCAAAACAACATTTATACCCCTAGCTGACAAGTATGACCTAAGCTCTTGATATGAATCTTTTAAAAAGTCTCTCTTGTTTTATAGTTGGCAGAGAATTTGTAGATCAGTCAAAGAAATGTAACCATTCCCATCTTTCCTTCATGAGTTGCTTAATACTGACAACAGCAATGCATCAAAAATCCTACTCTTTACTGATATCACATGTTTGACGTCGCAGGAGTTTAATAACACTAGTGTAATAAAGCTTCGACATCAACGTCTTTTATAGTATAGGAGACGCTGGACAGACTGACTTGTTTTTGTAGTAAAACTGAAGAAAGTAGATTTTTTGATGTCTTGACAGGAAAGCTAATGTGTGATAAATAGGATGTAACGTGCGACTTTCCACATTCTATTTATTAAACTCATTGAATAAAATTGATAAAATGCTCGGCAGAGCCTCGCATTTCAATATTTTATTCAACTTGTTTTATAAATTCAATGTGAAAAGACACTCATGTAATATCCTCTATGTATTACATATTTTAAGTTTTCTAAAAGCAACGCTACCTTGCTTCCATCTGTGGATGGTCGTAATGGACAAACTTGGGAGCAAATTGACAGACAACTTTATGGAACGCCTCTAAAGATGATGTCTGCTCAGCGGGTGACAGTTTGCCTATATCTTTCAACAAGTGCTTACTGGCAACTATTTTTGATGTCTCCTGATACGGTCTGTAACCTAAAAAACAAAGGAAGGCAATAAGAAACTTTAAACATCAAGTTGCTGCAGAAGCCTTCAATGCACCTGCCTGTTTTGTGTAGTTTTCTTTTCCAGCAGGTCCCTTTCACTTTTGACTCGGTGACATAATACTTTTGACATATAAACAGGGCATGTATTGCATGGTAGTACACAATTTCATAAATAAGTTGTGTTTTACGGCAAATCGGCACAAAAACGTCATATATCGACAAGGTACAGTTTCAATCTTTGTTTGACAGGAAATAAAACAGGTTGTGTTAATAAATCAAAAGATACAAATAAAAAAATTATTTATTTCAGTACTCTTTATGACCTATGAGTGTATTTAGGCAATGTCTATTTTTAGCCTGAAAAACTAGATTCTACTTTCTTCAGTACTGACTACAAAATCTGTATGACATATAATGATTTTATAAAAAAACCTTTTTTCATCCAAAGCCTGTCTTCTAGGATATCATGTAAACACTCTGGAAATCTTTCCCCATGACCAGTATGGATATTTTGTATATGATTTAGTATGGACAACCACTTGTCTGTTAGGAGTTGCTCATCACCATCACTTGAAGCAGCACACCAGTATAAGTGGTTACTTATGGAGCGGGCCCATTGCTGAACTTTCTCGCAGCCTTTCTTTTTCCCCACAGCTTGTAGCTTCTTGAAAATTCCTGTAAAAGTGCATATAAAAGGAACTATTATGAGATATCCATCTATGATGTATGAAATGCCATTTATGATAATGTGGACAGGTTGCGTGAATACTGCTCATTGCAAGCAAGATGGTCCAAAGTGCTGTCGTACCAATATTATTCTTGTGGTTCCAGTCTTACTACAATGCGAGTTGTGATTTTTTTTATTAGGAAGCCCGCTCCGGTACAAATACCATAATTGGGTGTAGTGATGTCCTTTAAATGATTTAAGTTGGCATAAAAATCTATTTTCCTATTGAATAGAAGTATTCTTGTTTACACGTTATTTAACTTTAAAATATTAATCAAGTTACCTTTTGCGACATGCCACACATCAAACCAATGTGTAATTGTTGGCTGTTCCTCCCTCATGTACTTTTTCACTTGCACATGCCTATCTGTAACAAGGTGAGACACACGGATACCCACATCTGACATATAACGTAAACAACGCTTTAATCCCTCTAACTCCATCCAGTGCGAGTTCTTCACTTCGTTACTCTATGAAAGAAAATGAAATGTTAGAACTTGAAAAATTGAAACAATTATAAATTACACTCTCTTTTATCCTACAACCTTTAGGCAGTAACTGAAATAAATAAATCAGATTTTTAGATGTTCTGACATATTTACAACTAAGGACTATCTGTTATTGCATACAGTTATATTTTATTACACTATGAATTATAATCTCAATTTTATCACAATGACAGTCAAGAACAAGTTTCTGTTAAGTGCCATTTTTAACAGACTTTAAAATAGAGGATATCTCTAAAAATTGTTTAAAGTTGTGGTAAATTAATTTTTATTAAACAAATATAAATTACAGCAGGAGTGAAATATTTAGCAGATTATGATTAATCAAGTGAAATGTACATGTACCTAGACAAACATGCAAACAACATGATTACCTGCACTAACTGACAGTCCAGTATCTTGTTTTTTTCTAAGTCCATAACACTATATGACCCATATTTTGCTGTATGTCCAGGTGAATCACACCGTGCATCACCACCTAGTTTAACTGTTCTACCAGCTTTACTAACTGTGTCAGCCAAACGAGCTTGGTGTGAGGTCCATACTGACATTACACTCGGCACATAGTAAATCCTCTGATATACACTGAATGCGCGTTCACAAAAAGTCTGTATTCCAGCAAAGGCCATCATTTTAAGGGCCTTACCTGGGCTCAGTCCCGAGAACAGAATTGCGGCACCTAGAATTAAATTCCCAAATGCCATGCTACCAGACATTGGCTGACTTGACCACTCCTCATTTTCAACACAAGTGGAACACGTTGTTGTGACTTTTACAAAAGTACCACTGACATATTTTTCCATGATCAATTCTCTATTACATTTCCTACAAAGCCTGAACAACTTATCTAATTCTGTTTCAAACACAATGAATTTTCTCTCCTTAGCTTCATTTACATGTTCTTGCTGAAAACTTTGCTCACTTAAAGTACTGTCATCCAGTGGCAGCCATTCTGGGTCTTCCTTCGATTTGTAGGAGTACATACTACTGTGTAATGTAGAGTCCATATCATGCCTGTCTGCTTCTGGTACCGAAAGAACCACATCAGTCTGTACTTCTCTAGTACACATTTTGGGATTTTCTTGGACAGCTGCATGCTTGCGTTTCTGTTGAAAGAAAAAGAGAGAGAATAATAATTAATGGTCATAACTATCGAAATAGTAGCCAAATAAAAAGTACATTATTTATGGTTGTTTTCTCACGAAGGTTCTTAATCTGAGAAACATTCAAGCATATATTCTATCAATAGTACTTCATCAAGCATGTTTATCTGTGAAAGATTGAAGTAAATCAGGCTAATAATGTTGGAGGAGGTGGGCGTTGAACAGCTTTCTATATACAGCAAAACTATCAAAAACCGTAACTGTGGTAAAAATGGTCGCAGAATAATGAATATATCCTTTTTTTATGGTCATCTGCACATCAAGCTTATTCATTTGTGAATGTTTGAATCAAATCCGGCTAACAGTGTGGGAGGTGGATGACACAAGATATGGGGCTACACAGACAGCAGCAATGCTATATGCCCCACCCTGACACATAAAAGCAGGGGAATAAAAATGTACAACTTACAACAAGGTTATATGGAACCTGGCACTGCACAGAAAACATCTCAGTCTTCTTTTTGCTCTTACATGTACTCACACCCGAAGATATCTCATCTACTGGTCCGTTGGAAGTGCCAGCTATTTAAAAAGAAAAAAGACATCTTATATCATAAAACATGTATTATGTTTGAAAATAAGGCCAAAATTAAAAATATGTTTGTTTGCTGTCTCCCTACCTATCCACTTAAAAGTAGAGTTGGGAGACAGCAAACAAAGACTTTTTTAAATGTGGCCTAATTTTATTTTTTGAAGGATAATTGTGATATTTGTTTTGGGTAGTCAATAATCCAACCACCCTTTCTTACCAAGTTAACATTCTATTTTACATTCTATTTGATTTTCACGTAATTATTTAGGTTTCTTGGTGTTCATTTATGAAATCCATAAAAATAGAAAAAATAATTTTTCAAAGAATTGCTTCTCTTTCACAACATCTGACAGACGTCTGTTGTGAAAGTAAAACGGTAGATATTTTACTGTGAGGTTGTTTTCTTTTTTAATTTTCTTAATCTGTTTAATTTGTTTGCTGTTGCTGTTTTGGAAAAAAAATATGCACTCAGAAAATATTTATAAAAATGTGTTATGTGCTAGTGATATGTTATTTGTTCACAGACAAACCAAACTGTGTATGCAGTTATTCTCTGCTTCATACTATCTGTCAACGAGTAGCATTAAGGCACTTACAAATTGCCGTAAACCAGAAATAAATTTTCAGTCTTGCTATAACTAGCAGCTTTACCGAGTCCCTTTATAGAAAGGCAAATGATCCGCCGAGTGAATATTTGGTGCCTAAGTACTCGTAAACTGCCTATACACAGTGAATCCGCATTTTATTCTGGAATTACTATACGTTTCATTTTATATTTATGTTCATTGTTTACTCTGCTTGACAGTCCGCCCGCTTAGCTCAGTAGGGAGAGCGCAGATCTACGGAACGTGGGGCCGTGAGTTCGAGCCCTGGGCGAGGCGTATGTTCTCCGTGACGATTTGATAAAAGACATTGTGTCTGAAATCATTCGTCCTCCACCTCTGATTCATGTGGGGAAGTTGGCAGCTACTTGCGGAGAACGGGTTTGTACTGGTACAGAATCCAGGAACACTGGTCAGGTTAACTGTCCGCCGTTACATAACTGAAATACTGTTAAAAAACGGCGTTAAACCCAAAACAAACAAACAAAACTCTGCTTGACGAGACCCAAGATCTACGCATACATACTGAATCCTTAACCCAACCCCACCTTTCCTACGCCCCTGGTCACTGTCATTGAAGTGATTTTGTTTACATATAGTCGGGTTAAGACGAGAACTTGCGTTAGAAAATCAAGAAAGGGATGGTTTATATCGACATTAATATGTCGAGATATCATTACAGCTTACGCGGATCTCGAGTAAAAATGATTTAACATTGAAAAAAGGAATGCAACATGTCAATAAGATATATCGACTTGTTGTGATAATATGTTGATTTCTCGCGAAAATACGTCGAAATTTGCGTTATCTAACACGACATTGCGAGGCCCATTAACGTTTCCGTAAATATGACATTCGTCAAAATGTCGCGATGTCGCTTCGCAATGTCGTGCGTTGAGGTGGCAATTTTGGCACGATATGTCGCAGTATCGCGTCACATTGTTGTCCGTCGTATCGCATTGTCGCGATGTCGTATCGCATTGTAGCGCATCGTGTCCTGCATTTTAGCGACGCACGACAATGCGATACGACACATGACATTCTTACGGAAACGTTTATGGGCCTCGCAATGTCGCTTTAGATAACGCAAATATCGACATAATATCGCGAGAAATCAACATATTATCACAACAAATCGATATATTTTATTGACATATTGCATTCATTTTTCCAATGTTTAACCACTTTTTCTCGTGATCCGCGTAAACTAAAAAGATATTTCGACATATAATGACGATATGAAACGACCCTTTCTTGATTTATTAAAGTGAGTTCTCGTAATATATAGTAATTGCTCTCTTTAGAAATATGGAATTTGGGTTTACAGGCCCGTACGAAGTATTTTCATATTGGGTGGACATTTCCAATACCATGCTAGTAAGACAAATCAACTAGCTGGAAGTTCAATCAGTAGAATAAACGCAATTTTGGAAATTATTTCGGGAATTGTTGCACTAACCCTGTTCCTAGAAGCCTGGCTTACCGCCAATATAAAGTGACCGTAGGGCAGGTTAGACTGTACTTTCACAACTATAAATCAGCACTTAGTTTGCAATTTTTGGGAGCGGGATGTGTTAAAAAAGCGGTTCCTAAAAACAACAGTAACGTTACCATAATTCCTGTGAATTCTGACAACACACAAAAGATATATGAATTTACACAAAAAGAAAACAAGTTCCATATTTCCTGTCATGAATAAAACATGCAGAAATTATCGATGGAAAAGTATACACTATTCAAGCTGGCCACTTATAGTATGTAAGTTCCTAATCCATGTGAGATGACATAGATAGCAGATAGTGTTACAAACACATTGGCCCGTCAAATGCAATGCAACAGATATTTTAGGAAACCCAAGCAGTCTTAATCTACTTAATAAAAAACTCAACATTTTATTTATTTATTTCCCTTAATCATCTTTTTAAAGAAATCCGACTGTATTCTAGATGTACTTCATATAAATATTAAAACTTGTTTATATTTTTAGTTTACGAAAGTGTTGTTATTTTCGAACGTTCTTTAATAAAATACATTCATGAAACATAATCATTGTATTTTTTTTTTAATTTGAATATTTACTTTTTATTACGAAATCCGTGTTTAACCTAGATCTACCTTATGAAAAACATTTTTGTTATTTAATATAAAAGTGTCTTGGTGTTCATTTATGAAATCCATAAAAATAGAGAAAAAAAATCAAAGAATTGTTTCACTTGCACAACACCTGACGGACGTCTGTTGTGAAAGTAAAACTGTGGATATTTTACTGTGAGACTGTTTTTTTTTTTTTTTTTTTTTTCTAATTTTCTTTATCTGTTTAATTTGTTAGTTGTTGCTGTTTTTGAAAGAACATGCACTCAGAAAAGGTTGATAAAATGTGTTATGTGCTAGTGATATGTTATTTGTTCACAGACAAACCAAACTGTGTATGCAGCTATTCTCTGCTTTATACTATCTGTCAACGAATAGCATTAAGGCACTTACAAATTGCAGTAAACCAGAAATAATTTTTTGTACCCCCCGACAACAAAGTTGTAAGGGGGGGTATACTGGTTTCAGGTTGTCTGTCTGTCTGTCCGTCTGGTCGTCTGTCCGTCTGTCCGTAGACGCAATCTTGTGCGCACCATCTCTCCTTATCCCCTTGACAGAATTTAATGAAACTTCGCACAAGTGATCAGTACCAACAGTAGTTGTTAGGTTCTTTTAGAAAAAAAAAATTGCAGAGTTATGGGACTTTGTTTTGTTTTTTTGTTACTATATACATAGACACAATATTGTGCGCACCATCTCTCCTCATCCCCTTGACACAATTTAATGAAACTTCACACAAGTGATC
>NW_026461105.1:0-66627 GCF_021730395.1 Mercenaria mercenaria | reverse complement strand
TTTGATTTTTACACTAAAGTTCACATAACACCGTTTAAAAATTTTAACATAACACCGTTGATAAATTTCATAGTATTCAGTTACAAAATTTGTTTATTTTACATAGTTTTTTAAAAACTTAATGTAAATGTAAAGTGTCATTTTTATACATTTCATTCCGCTATTGGGAAAAGGTAAATAGTTATACATAATCAGTTTCGCATAAAAGTAATGCTCTGACCTTTCTAAAAATTATATTCTATAATATAAAGAATCATCATCAGACTTTATATAAAGGTTACAGCGTCAATAATAGTAAATACAGGCAAGTTGGCAAGCGTAGCGAGCCGAAATAAAAAAAGACATACAAGGGTATTTTCATATAATGAAAAATGGAAGCTTTGCAGAAAAGGGAGTGCGATCGCACTCGTCACACCCCCCCCCCCCCCCCCCCCCCCTCCCCGGCTACGCACTTGCAGTATATTTTTTCTTTGTTGTAAGTTAACATTCACTTCCCCGTTTTATTTTCTCAGCAAGGGAGAAAAATCGTTCTTGAAATATCTCTCAAGCATGATTATAGATTGGTGAGCACTTTAATGTGTAAGAGACTGTTAAGAAAATAATGTAAAAAGAGGATAATTTGTTAATGATTGAACACTTTAAGCACATAACTGTTGTGACTGAAAATGACATGCACGGCTTCTACCAGTTTCATCCACTAGGGATACACATTTTGATAGTTTAAAAATCTCTACATTAGCTTAAAGTGAACTTCAGATGATCACCAAACTGTAATTACATCAGTCTAATTTCAGTGTTCACAGTTAATGGGTGTGACTTGTCACTGTGTTAAAGCAATTTAAAAATAGTTTGCTCTTTACATTTTAACATTTTCCATGAAAAAATAGCAGCAGTTACTTTCTGAGAACAGGTTAACTTGTACCGGTAAACAATCCAGGAACACTGGTTATAGGCCAACTGCCTGTCGTAACATAACAGAAATACTGTAAAAAAAAACGGCGCTTACCAAAACAAACCAATAAATGAATAAATGTGTTTTGAAACGCTCCCTAGACAGTCCGCATTCGATGTTCACAGTCGGACTTCACATAAACCGACAATGTCTAATAGTAATAATTATGGTGACGGTGATCAAATTGCATTAATTAATAATGCAGCTTCAATAATTGATCAACTAATAATTAAACAAAATGGAAAAGTTATCTATGATTGTAATAATTTATATAAGGTAATAAATGTAAAGAATTTAGTTGAACTATCTAAGGATTATGCAGCCCGCCCGCTTAGCTCAGTAGGTAGAGCGTTGGTCTACGGATCCCGGGGTCGTGAGTTCGATCCTCGGGCGCGGCGTATGTTCTCCGTGACTATTTGATAAACGACATTGTGTCTGAAGTCATTAGTCTTCCACCTCTGATTCATGTGGGGAAGTTGGCAGTTACTTGCGGAGAACAGGTTTGAACTTCAGATGATCACCAAACTGTAATTACATCAGTCTAATTTCAGTGTTCACAGTTAATGGGTGTGACTTGTCACTGTGTTAAAGCAATTTAAAAATAGTTTGCTCTTTACATTTTAACATTTTCCATGAAAAAATAGCAGCAGTTACTTTCTGAGAACAGGTTAACTTGTACCGGTAAACAATCCAGGAACACTGGTTATAGGCCAACTGCCTGTCGTAACATAACAGAAATACTGTAAAAAAAACGGCGCTTACCAAAACAAACCAATAAATGAATAAATGTGTTTTGAAACGCTCCCTAGACAGTCCGCATTCGATGTTCACTGTCGGACTTCACATAAACCGACAATGTCTAATAGTAATAATTATGGTGACGGTGATCAAATTGCATTAATTAATAATGCAGCTTCAATAATTGATCAACTAATAATTAAACAAAATGGAAAAGTTATCTATGATTGTAATAATTTATATAAGGTAATAAATGTAAAGAATTTAGTTGAACTATCTAAGGATTATGCAGCCCGCCCGCTTAGCTCAGTAGGTAGAGCGTTGGTCTACGGATCCCGGGGTCGTGAGTTCGATCCTCGGGCGCGGCGTATGTTCTCCGTGACTATTTGATAAACGACATTGTGTCTGAAATCATTAGTCTTCCACCTGTGATCCATGTGGGGAAGTTGGCAGTTACTTGCGGAGAACAGGTTTGTACTGGTACAGAATCCAGGAACACTGGTTAGGTTAACTGCCCGCCGTTGCATGACTGAAATACTTTTAAAAAACGGCGTTAAACCCAAAACAAACAAATTAAGAATTGTGCAGAATCAACTGGAACAAACGAATTTATTTATTTAGATACGTCTGCTGTTACTGAAATTAGGGATACCGAAGCTGAATATAATAAAGGTTTTACTGTTAGAAAGGGATTAATCCAGGGTGGTAATGAGGTAAATGCTAAAATTCCGTTAAATAATTATTCATTTTTTCAGGGTTTGGAACAAAACATGTTACCACCAAGTCAAATACAAATAACATTACAATTAACAAATGATGATGAATTAATTTACAGAACGAATGCTGCTGATGCAGGTAGGGTAATTGTAACTAAATTAATTTTGTGGGTTCCACGTTTAATTTTTAATATACATGGACTTAATTTAATTTCTGAGAGATATATGAAAGCAACAAGTTGGAAATACTTTCGTGAAATGATTTCGCAGTCAACAGATGCGCAACAGACTAATATAACTTTTAGAATAACAGCTGGTGTAACAAAACCTGAACATGTGTTTGTTTATTTATAACGACCTGATAAAAGTACTCCACAAGAACATAATCCACATTTATTAGATACATTTAAATTTAATGCAGCAAGTAATAATTGTACATTAGAATCTTGCCGTCTTGAAGTTGGTAATGGTGTTTTTTATCCAGAAACGGAATACACAAGTATATCAAGAATTTATGATGATGTTCTTAATTATTTTCATAAACAAATTAATAAAACCACTGGAAGTCTCTTAAATTTATCAAATTTTAAAAGTTTGTTTGGATTTGTTATTTTTAACATAGAATTTAAAAAGGAAGGAATATCAGTAGATCCTAAGCATATTACATTAACAGCTAAATTAAATATTCCACCAGCAGCTAATATTCGTGTTTACGCAATTGTATTGTATGAAGAAAGAGTTGAAATAAATACTATTGGAAATGAACTTGTTATTGTGTAAATAAAATATATATAAAATATATAATGGTATCAAATTATTGAATATAAAGTAAATTTAACAGATGGACAGAAAAAAAATAGCACAAGCTTATAATAATAAAATTCCACATACTTTTAGATTAAAACATGAACAATTACGTGGAAACTTTCCTTTACTTTTAACGAAAACACAAATTAATCAAATTGAAAAGTCTATTAGAAATAAGAAGGGATTAGAAATTACAACTTCAAACAAGAGGGCCATGATGGCCCTATATCGCTCACCTGTTATCATTGCACTTGAGGACAAGAAGGCCCTCAGAAAAAATATCTAAGTCCAAAGGACAGGAACAGCATGGAAGAAATTTAACCAAAAAGAAAAAAAAAATCTTACAAGGTATAGATATGTCAAAATACACCTAAAATTGGAGGTACCATCCATGTTGTACCACAGAAAAGTGGTCTTGGTTTTTCCCTACGGCCAGTAATAAAAAAGTAACTAAAAATAAGCTATTTACAGTAACGTAAAAGGGAAGTAATAAAAAAAACTATTGTAAGTGAACAAAAGAAGGATCTGCCAAATAAATCTGTTGACATAAATGAAATTTCAGATCAGTATCTTCATTAGTTATGGAGATATACCCATTTTAATTTGAAATAAAGGGAGGTAATTTGACATAAAATCAGTCCATAGTTATCTGCCCTGATTGTCTCAGTCCAACTAATAACAATAATGAAATTTCAAATAAGTCCTATAAGTACTTACTGATATAAATCCATTTTGATTACAATCAGGGGAGGTAATCAGATGTAAAATAACTTGAACCTACGATTGGATCTGATTTGTCATGGAATCCAAGATTTATTGTTGTTGAAGATATTTTGGAAGTTTGTATCAAATAAAACCATAAATGAAGTCTCTATATGGCTGCAAAAGCCAAAATAGCCAATTTTGGACCTTTAAGAGGCCATAACTCTGGAACCCATGAAGGAATCTGGCCAGTTCAAGAAAGGAACCAAGATCTTGTGGTGATACAAGTTGTGTGCAAGTTTGGTTAAAATCAAATCATAAATGAAGCTACTATTGTGCAGACAAGGTCAAAATAGCTAACTTTGGCCCTTTCAGGGGCCATAACTCTGGAACTCATTATGGAATCTGGCCGGTTCAAGAAAGGAAACGAGATCTTATAGTGACACAAGTTTTGTCCAAGTTTGATTAAATTCAAATCATAAATGAAGCTGCTATTGTGCTGACAAGGTCAAAATAGCTAATTCTGGCCCTTTCAGGGGCCATAACTCTGGAACCCATAATGGAATCTGGCCAGTTCAAGAAAGGAACCAAGATCTTATGGTGATACAAGTTGTGTGCAAGTTTGGTAAATATCAAGTCATAAATAAAGCTGCTATTATGCAGACAAGGTCAAAATAGCTAATTTTGGCCCTTTCATGGGCCATAACTCTGGAACCCATGACGGGATCTGGCCAGTTCAAGAAAGGAACCGTGATCTTATGGTGATACAAGCTGTGTGCAAGTTTGGTTAAAATAAAATCATAAATGAAACCACTATCATGCAGACAAGAAATTGTTGACGCACGGACGGACGGACGACGGACGAAGGGTGATCACAAAAGCTCACCTTGTCACTATGTGACAGGTGAGCTAAAAAAACAAATATCCAGTCAAGGTCAAAACGGGGGTTTTATTAGTGCATTGGCTGGTTTGTTAGGTCGAACAGTACTTCCGGTAGCTGCAAAAGTAGCTCCAAAAATATTAGGGCCGTTAAGCACGGGCGTTTTGTCGAGACTAGCCAGTACCGGTGTCAGTAACTTGGAAATGGTATGATTTCGGTAGCTAATGATAAGAGAAATATGATATCACCATATCTTACACCTAGTCAAAGAAAACAGTTAAAGGGATCTGTAGTAATTAATATAACACAAAAACAAAAACAAAACTGTGGCTTCTTGGGTATGCTTGCGGCTAGTCTAGGGATACCTTTGATTACATCCTTGTTAAGCGGCAAGGGTATGCAGATAGATTCACAAAAAGAACCTTACAGACGAATTCCTATCGTAAAAAAAATAAAATTTATAAACAAACCTATTTCTGACTTTGAAATTGAACAATGGGTAAAACAATTAAAAATTAAAAACTTTAGGGGTGTATTTAGTAGAAATAATTTGCCAAAAACAAAGTGGACCAAGGTCCCCGGGGGTTGTAAACAACTGTTGAAGAACGAATGTGCAATAATCAATTTAGATAACTCTGTTGGGCCTGGAACACAGAACAGAACATACTGGGTTTTCTATGTAAATAAAATATACTTTGATCAAACCAAGGGTTTTCTTCATAGTACTTTGTACTTTGATCCATTTGGACTTCCTCCACCAGAAGAAGTAAAAGAATAATGAGTTATATTCCGGATGTAAAATACAATAACATACAATATAAAAACAAAACAAGTGTATTGTATGGTTATTATTGTTTATTTTTTATTAAAATGTTACAAGATGGCATAAACTTTTATGATTTATTGTATAAAATACTGAGAGTTAACAATGTAAACAAAATGAAAAACAATCATTAATTATTTTAATGGTTTATGATAAACATTTAAAAAAAAAAAAGCGTGTGTAAATATCGATATTTTTAATTAGACGGTTTACCTCTAGCGAAGCGTTTCTTTGATTCTGATGTATTTACATTTTTTTACGTTGACAGTATTTTTTATTTTATAATACATTTTCAGTGCTTTTAATTAATTTATCAAATAATTCCAAAAAAAAAAAAAACACAACATATTATTGATTAAATACTTGGAATATTAAAGATAAATTTAATCTTATGAAGTTATGAAAGTTGTCCGACTTAAGTAAGGATCGGACCTGTGTGACTGATAGCCTTGGTCACGTTATTAATCATACACTTCACTGCTTCAGGCGAACCTTCCATGGTGTTTGTGGCTATGGAAGGTCCGCCAAATGGGGTAGCTGAAATGTGTCTAAGGTATCAGGCACTTGAATAAGTGTGACAGCTGGTGAGAAGGGCCGCCGGAAATAAGTGAGAGAGGTGAGGTGAAAGGTTAAGTTTTCCCGACCTGGCGGCTCGCAGTCACACAGCGGGCATTTTGTCATTTTTTTCTTTTTTCAATATAGTTTTTTTTAACTCGTTTGTTTGTAATACTCCGGTTTGCTTGTTAATCGTTTAATATTGATCAGTTTAGCTGTGGTTTGACAGTTAGTATATGAATGAAGAATGCGGAAGTAATATAATAAGTAGTACATTTATATATTAATTCTTAATATTCGTTTTCTACGGTACAAAAGATATGGTTTTTTAATTGTGTGAGTGGACCTTGCCATCAAACCGGAGAGTTTTAACTGACCAAACCGAATGTTTTTTTAATTGGTCAGCATTGGTCACTTTTGACCGAAGGTGAAAGGCCAAATGAGGTCAAGCAGTGCCCGCTTCGGTAGTTCTTATACTTAATAGGCATAGGAAATAGAGATAAATATAATTGCACCTTTACTAATCCTACCAGGTGTTCTGTATTACAAAAGTGGATCTATTGTGACATGTTGATACAAGCAAAACTGTATTATCTGCACTATCATTTACCTACTGGTACTTCGTTTTATTATTGGCTTGTTAAAAGTTAATTTTTTACCATATGTAAGTTGACAGAATCATAGGAACCATGTCTTGAGGGGTAAATCAAACACAAATGAATAAATCCTTAATGGTTTTGTTGTGCAAAAAAGTATGATATTGTGTCTTAAACATTTTTCATTTTCCACTCAATTGTATAATTGCAAGGGAAGTAAACTAATAGATCTCTACTTATAAGTACTAGCCCAAGGCAAGAGTTGTCATTCTTTGTTGATCACAACTTTAAAGTAAAAATTAAAACTTCTGTTATTGATATTAACAAAACTATCATAAACTTCACATTTGTGAAATCATTTTTGGTTATTTCAAGGACTTGGAAATTAATTTCTAGACTTTATTTAATGTAATTCTATCATTGAAAATTTTAGGGCCTATCTCTATATACTACTCACACAGGACATTCCTTGTGGTAAACAATGAACTGCAACGTCAGTGAACTCGGAAAATCGAAAATTTTGTCCTGAACACATTTTTGTGCATAAAAACATGAACCACGGAATGACTTAGCTATGTACCATTGCTTTATTATCGTTGTTTTATCAGTCCAAACGAAGATGGAATTGTAGACGGAGGGTACTGGCTTGGATGAACATCGTGCGATGTTTATGAAACTTGAATACGACTTTTCTTGAATATAGCAAATATCTAGTACCTTAGATGTGAGTTTGTTGATCCCATCTTACTTGCAAATACACATTTAGTGGTTATTTTCATCATGTTTCCTTAAAAACGCCCTACTTTCGATTTCGTTAATGCACGGTACCCCTCTCCGACAATTTTTCTATCGGCACAGGCACCCTCAACTTCAATGTTATAATTTTGAGATGGTATTCTGATTAAAAACAACATCTGTGACAGTTTCTAAGAGAAATAAATCATGGTGGTTTTACTTCTCTTAACACATAACATTGCATATTTGAGCCGTGCCATGAGAAAACCAACATTGTGGGTTTGCGACCAGCATGGATCCAGACCAGCCTGCGTATCCGCGCAGCCTGGTCAGGATCCATGCTGTTCGCTAACAGTTTCTCTAATTCCAATAGGCTTTGAGAGCGAACAGCATGGATCCTGACTAGACTGCGCGGATTCGCAGGCTGGTAAGGATCCATGCTGGTCTCAAACCCACTATGTTGGTTTTCTCATGGCACGGCTCATAAATTTTATTATCACTTAGTGATACTCAAGCAACTTTTAAACGCGAATTTGTATAATCTGATTTGGGGCCATTCTTGCATAGCTAGTCTGAAAAGGGGGCATTCAGCGACACATCTGTATCATAACAAACCCCCGTCCGCCCGGGCACACAAGTCTGTACCGGAAACATCGATATTTTTCCATACACTGACGCTTGACCTTCATATCGGATGCGACTAGTGTCGTGGCATTATTTTTTTATTTAGTTCAGTATTGTCAATCTTATTCAGACTATTGAACAAATTTATAGTAGTTACATTACACTGTATGCGTATGTAATTAAAAGGTTATCATCTTTGCATCGGTAAATATGCACTCGTTCTTTAGCAGAAGAATATTGCGCTCCTAATGTCGTGCAGTCTATTTCCACTGCAAACTCACGCATAGCTAATAACCTATAATTAATGTGGTGCTTTTAAATACGAACACCATCTCACATTCTAAAACTGAAGTTAAATTGAGAGGGCGCCGGTGCCGATAGAAATTAATTGTGTCCGAGAGGCTTCCCGTGCTTGTGCAGAGAATCAAGAGGGATCCTGTGAGGCAATATTGAGCCGACTGGGAGGGATCCCGTGCATTAACGAAATCAAAAGTAAAGCGTTTTTAAGGAAATATCATTTTGTGTATTTACAAATAAGATTGGATCAACGGCTTCACATCTAAGGTATTAGATACTTATAAAGTCGTATTTATGTATCATAAATATCGCATGATGTTCATCCAATCTTATAACTCGGGCTACATTCCATCTTCGTTTGGACTTGTGTCAACTGATACCACAAATGTAACGATAAAAAAGCAATGGTATATAGCTACGTCTTCCCGTGGTTCATATGTTTCTATGCACAAACCTGTGTTTAGGACGGAAATTTTGATTTTCTGAGCTCCCTGACGTTAGAGTTCATTGTTTACCACAAAGAGGGTCCAGTGCGCGAACAGAGAGGGATCCGTTTTCTCATTTTCTACAGAAATGGATCCGATATGCGTATACACCGTGTATAAGTAGTTTTATATTTTTTTACAACTTGACTGTTAAAGGCAGAGTTTGTTAACGGCGACCTTGATCAAACTAGCGATTTCAAAAACAATTTTAATGATTAGAATAAAAACATAAACTTCTGTCATAAACAACTAAAAAACATTTTAAAGGTCGTAAATGTTGAAAAAAAAGTTCAGCATCAGCTATTTAATGCTATTAGAGTTTGAAATTACTTTTTGTCCAATGGCATTGCAGTATTTTTCAAATTATCGGGAAATTTATTTTGGTAAATCAACATTTACTTCCAGTCGTTTATTAACCCGGTCAGTCACATACTGTAGGCAGAGCTGAAATTTGTAAACAAAAAATAATTCCAAAACTAAATAGCTTAGTGTTTATTAGTAATTTATTACGCCCGGCGTATAACCGCCCATCGTGTATAAATAGTGTTAAAACAGCATTTTGCTATAAATTATTTCGATTCTAATATGAATTTTATTGTAAAATTTAGATCAAATATGACCGAACTTTTTCTTCGCGCATGCATTGCGTCAACTGTTAGGTCGTCATGCTCTTTGTTTATGCACGCCAGGACCGGAAATGGTAATACGACTTGCGGAAGAGCTCAGTTTGGGCGTAAAAGATGGCGAATTATTCTGCAAAGTGAATAACCAACTTAACATATTGTAAATTAATCAAGAGAGTTGTTCAATGTGACATTTCCTTTTAAAACATGCTATTAAGTAAAACATTTGATCAAATTTGAAAACGCTATTTCTAGATATCACGTCGACGTGACGTCAGCATTATATCGTTGTGATGATTAAAGCATTATTAGTCATATTAGAATAAATGCTAAAACATACTTCAGCAGGAGTTTTACAATGGCTTTCAGTTTTAAAGAAAAAGTAAACATCTGGTACAGGTAATTTGAATTAGTTGAATTTTGTTGTCTTATGAGAGTCTTTCTTCAATACCTTAGGTTATTCAAATTTTAAATAAGTATGCCTTTGAGTAAATCAGATACGTTATCTCACTGTGAACGTAGATTCAGATGCGTTGAGAACGTTTTTACATTTACGCTGGTAGCGATATGTATCACCAATATTCTGTCGTCTGCTCCTGTACGCCCCTAATCCATAATTCCAATATGTACATATTTATATTTCTGCGCGGCTCGAAATACATCATTTGCTGGTAGGCAAGGTTTGTCAGTGCGTATATCACATTAAACAAATATTAATGGACATTATATTTATTCTATAATTAAACTCTGTTATCAGTGCAACAGATTTGCTCACTCGACGTAAATACTTTTTAAAATGGAATCTTTCTGCTTGTGAGTATAAAAAAGAGCAACAGATATACTACCAAGTGAAAAACTACAACAGGTTTGTACTTTTTATAGAAAGATATTAGTTGGTTTAATCTTATAACCCATGTGCAAAAGAATTTTTTTTCATAGCAGTGAATATGTATAATAAAGCAAAAGTGTAGAAAATTCCAAGGAACATAGGGATTATTGCGTTATCCGGATGAGAAATAAGCTGCAAGATTACACTCACATTCTTTAAGACATGTGATCAAATATGATTATTTGAACATAGGAGGCCAAGTAGTTTACGTTGCCGATCTCTGCATTCGTTTATTGTGGCCTATACTTCCTCGTATCTAATGAATTTAAGAAGTAGTTGTTTCAGTTTTAGCTGTAGCAGTGTATTCCTCGTATCTAATGAATTTAAGAAGTAGTTGTTTCAGTTTTAGCTGTAGCAGTGTATTCCTCGTATCTAATGAATTTAAGTGTGAAGTAACGGTAGTGGATACCCAACGCTGGTAAAGGAGCGTAATGAATTTAAGAAGTTGTTTCAGTCTTAACTGTAGCAGTGTCTTCGTCGTATCTTATGAATTTAAGAAATACTGGTCAGCTATAGTAGGGATACCCTATATGAAAACCACCTTAGTTTTTGCTTTACTTTTACTCCGATTTTGAAAATTCTTTCATAGTTATCTGCCCTGATTGTCTCAGTCCAACTAATAACAATAATGAAATTTCAAATAAGTCCTATAAGTACTTACTGATATAAATCCATTTTGATTACAATCAGGGGAGGTAATCAGATGTAAAATAACTTGAACCTACGATTGGATCTGATTTGTCATGGAATCCAAGATTTATTGTTGTTGAAGATATTTTGGAAGTTTGTATCAAATAAAACCATAAATGAAGTCTCTATATGGCTGCAAAAGCCAAAATAGCCAATTTTGGACCTTTAAGAGGCCATAACTCTGGAACCCATGAAGGAATCTGGCCAGTTCAAGAAAGGAACCAAGATCTTGTGGTGATACAAGTTGTGTGCAAGTTTGGTTAAAATCAAATCATAAATGAAGCTACTATTGTGCAGACAAGGTCAAAATAGCTAACTTTGGCCCTTTCAGGGGCCATAACTCTGGAACTCATTATGGAATCTGGCCGGTTCAAGAAAGGAAACGAGATCTTATAGTGACACAAGTTTTGTCCAAGTTTGATTAAATTCAAATCATAAATGAAGCTGCTATTGTGCTGACAAGGTCAAAATAGCTAATTCTGGCCCTTTCAGGGGCCATAACTCTGGAACCCATAATGGAATCTGGCCAGTTCAAGAAAGGAACCAAGATCTTATGGTGATACAAGTTGTGTGCAAGTTTGGTAAATATCAAGTCATAAATAAAGCTGCTATTATGCAGACAAGGTCAAAATAGCTAATTTTGGCCCTTTCATGGGCCATAACTCTGGAACCCATGACGGGATCTGGCCAGTTCAAGAAAGGAACCGTGATCTTATGGTGATACAAGCTGTGTGCAAGTTTGGTTAAAATAAAATCATAAATGAAACCACTATCATGCAGACAAGAAATTGTTGACGCACGGACGGACGGACGACGGACGAAGGGTGATCACAAAAGCTCACCTTGTCACTATGTGACAGGTGAGCTAAAAAAACAAATATCCAGTCAAGGTCAAAACGGGGGTTTTATTAGTGCATTGGCTGGTTTGTTAGGTCGAACAGTACTTCCGGTAGCTGCAAAAGTAGCTCCAAAAATATTAGGGCCGTTAAGCACGGGCGTTTTGTCGAGACTAGCCAGTACCGGTGTCAGTAACTTGGAAATGGTATGATTTCGGTAGCTAATGATAAGAGAAATATGATATCACCATATCTTACACCTAGTCAAAGAAAACAGTTAAAGGGATCTGTAGTAATTAATATAACACAAAAACAAAAACAAAACTGTGGCTTCTTGGGTATGCTTGCGGCTAGTCTAGGGATACCTTTGATTACATCCTTGTTAAGCGGCAAGGGTATGCAGATAGATTCACAAAAAAGACCTTACAGACGAATTCCTATCGTAAAAAAAATAAAATTTATAAACAAACCTATTTCTGACTTTGAAATTGAACAATGGGTAAAACAATTAAAAATTAAAAACTTTAGGGGTGTATTTAGTAGAAATAATTTGCCAAAAACAAAGTGGACCAAGGTCCCCGGGGGTTGTAAACAACTGTTGAAGAACGAATGTGCAATAATCAATTTAGATAACTCTGTTGGGCCTGGAACACAGAACAGAACATACTGGGTTTTCTATGTAAATAAAATATACTTTGATCAAACCAAGGGTTTTCTTCATAGTACTTTGTACTTTGATCCATTTGGACTTCCTCCACCAGAAGAAGTAAAAGAATAATGAGTTATATTCCGGATGTAAAATACAATAACATACAATATAAAAACAAAACAAGTGTATTGTATGGTTATTATTGTTTATTTTTTATTAAAATGTTACAAGATGGCATAAACTTTTATGATTTATTGTATAAAATACTGAGAGTTAACAATGTAAACAAAATGAAAAACAATCATTAATTATTTTAATGGTTTATGATAAACATTTAAAAAAAAAAAAAGCGTGTGTAAATATCGATATTTTTAATTAGACGGTTTACCTCTAGCGAAGCGTTTCTTTGATTCTGATGTATTTACATTTTTTTACGTTGACAGTATTTTTTATTTTATAATACATTTTCAGTGCTTTTAATTAATTTATCAAATAATTCCAAAAAAAAAAAAAAACACAACATATTATTGATTAAATACTTGGAATATTAAAGATAAATTTAATCTTATGAAGTTATGAAAGTTGTCCGACTTAAGTAAGGATCGGACCTGTGTGACTGATAGCCTTGGTCACGTTATTAATCATACACTTCACTGCTTCAGGCGAACCTTCCATGGTGTTTGTGGCTATGGAAGGTCCGCCAAATGGGGTAGCTGAAATGTGTCTAAGGTATCAGGCACTTGAATAAGTGTGACAGCTGGTGAGAAGGGCCGCCGGAAATAAGTGAGAGAGGTGAGGTGAAAGGTTAAGTTTTCCCGACCTGGCGGCTCGCAGTCACACAGCGGGCATTTTGTCATTTTTTTCTTTTTTCAATATAGTTTTTTTTAACTCGTTTGTTTGTAATACTCCGGTTTGCTTGTTAATCGTTTAATATTGATCAGTTTAGCTGTGGTTTGACAGTTAGTATATGAATGAAGAATGCGGAAGTAATATAATAAGTAGTACATTTATATATTAATTCTTAATATTCGTTTTCTACGGTACAAAAGATATGGTTTTTTAATTGTGTGAGTGGACCTTGCCATCAAACCGGAGAGTTTTAACTGACCAAACCGAATGTTTTTTTAATTGGTCAGCATTGGTCACTTTTGACCGAAGGTGAAAGGCCAAATGAGGTCAAGCAGTGCCCGCTTCGGTAGTTCTTATACTTAATAGGCATAGGAAATAGAGATAAATATAATTGCACCTTTACTAATCCTACCAGGTGTTCTGTATTACAAAAGTGGATCTATTGTGACATGTTGATACAAGCAAAACTGTATTATCTGCACTATCATTTACCTACTGGTACTTCGTTTTATTATTGGCTTGTTAAAAGTTAATTTTTTACCATATGTAAGTTGACAGAATCATAGGAACCATGTCTTGAGGGGTAAATCAAACACAAATGAATAAATCCTTAATGGTTTTGTTGTGCAAAAAAGTATGATATTGTGTCTTAAACATTTTTCATTTTCCACTCAATTGTATAATTGCAAGGGAAGTAAACTAATAGATCTCTACTTATAAGTACTAGCCCAAGGCAAGAGTTGTCATTCTTTGTTGATCACAACTTTAAAGTAAAAATTAAAACTTCTGTTATTGATATTAACAAAACTATCATAAACTTCACATTTGTGAAATCATTTTTGGTTATTTCAAGGACTTGGAAATTAATTTCTAGACTTTATTTAATGTAATTCTATCATTGAAAATTTTAGGGCCTATCTCTATATACTACTCACACAGGACATTCCTTGTGGTAAACAATGAACTGCAACGTCAGTGAACTCGGAAAATCGAAAATTTTGTCCTGAACACATTTTTGTGCATAAAAACATGAACCACGGAATGACTTAGCTATGTACCATTGCTTTATTATCGTTGTTTTATCAGTCCAAACGAAGATGGAATTGTAGACGGAGGGTACTGGCTTGGATGAACATCGTGCGATGTTTATGAAACTTGAATACGACTTTTCTTGAATATAGCAAATATCTAGTACCTTAGATGTGAGTTTGTTGATCCCATCTTACTTGCAAATACACATTTAGTGGTTATTTTCATCATGTTTCCTTAAAAACGCCCTACTTTCGATTTCGTTAATGCACGGTACCCCTCTCCGACAATTTTTCTATCGGCACAGGCACCCTCAACTTCAATGTTATAATTTTGAGATGGTATTCTGATTAAAAACAACATCTGTGACAGTTTCTAAGAGAAATAAATCATGGTGGTTTTACTTCTCTTAACACATAACATTGCATATTTGAGCCGTGCCATGAGAAAACCAACATTGTGGGTTTGCGACCAGCATGGATCCAGACCAGCCTGCGTATCCGCGCAGCCTGGTCAGGATCCATGCTGTTCGCTAACAGTTTCTCTAATTCCAATAGGCTTTGAGAGCGAACAGCATGGATCCTGACTAGACTGCGCGGATTCGCAGGCTGGTAAGGATCCATGCTGGTCTCAAACCCACTATGTTGGTTTTCTCATGGCACGGCTCATAAATTTTATTATCACTTAGTGATACTCAAGCAACTTTTAAACGCGAATTTGTATAATCTGATTTGGGGCCATTCTTGCATAGCTAGTCTGAAAAGGGGGCATTCAGCGACACATCTGTATCATAACAAACCCCCGTCCGCCCGGGCACACAAGTCTGTACCGGAAACATCGATATTTTTCCATACACTGACGCTTGACCTTCATATCGGATGCGACTAGTGTCGTGGCATTATTTTTTTATTTAGTTCAGTATTGTCAATCTTATTCAGACTATTGAACAAATTTATAGTAGTTACATTACACTGTATGCGTATGTAATTAAAAGGTTATCATCTTTGCATCGGTAAATATGCACTCGTTCTTTAGCAGAAGAATATTGCGCTCCTAATGTCGTGCAGTCTATTTCCACTGCAAACTCACGCATAGCTAATAACCTATAATTAATGTGGTGCTTTTAAATACGAACACCATCTCACATTCTAAAACTGAAGTTAAATTGAGAGGGCGCCGGTGCCGATAGAAATTAATTGTGTCCGAGAGGCTTCCCGTGCTTGTGCAGAGAATCAAGAGGGATCCTGTGAGGCAATATTGAGCCGACTGGGAGGGATCCCGTGCATTAACGAAATCAAAAGTAAAGCGTTTTTAAGGAAATATCATTTTGTGTATTTACAAATAAGATTGGATCAACGGCTTCACATCTAAGGTATTAGATACTTATAAAGTCGTATTTATGTATCATAAATATCGCATGATGTTCATCCAATCTTATAACTCGGGCTACATTCCATCTTCGTTTGGACTTGTGTCAACTGATACCACAAATGTAACGATAAAAAAGCAATGGTATATAGCTACGTCTTCCCGTGGTTCATATGTTTCTATGCACAAACCTGTGTTTAGGACGGAAATTTTGATTTTCTGAGCTCCCTGACGTTAGAGTTCATTGTTTACCACAAAGAGGGTCCAGTGCGCGAACAGAGAGGGATCCGTTTTCTCATTTTCTACAGAAATGGATCCGATATGCGTATACACCGTGTATAAGTAGTTTTATTTTTTTTTACAACTTGACTGTTAAAGGCAGAGTTTGTTAACGGCGACCTTGATCAAACTAGCGATTTCAAAAACAATTTTAATGATTAGAATAAAAACATAAACTTCTGTCATAAACAACTAAAAAACATTTTAAAGGTCGTAAATGTTGAAAAAAAAGTTCAGCATCAGCTATTTAATGCTATTAGAGTTTGAAATTACTTTTTGTCCAATGGCATTGCAGTATTTTTCAAATTATCGGGAAATTTATTTTGGTAAATCAACATTTACTTCCAGTCGTTTATTAACCCGGTCAGTCACATACTGTAGGCAGAGCTGAAATTTGTAAACAAAAAATAATTCCAAAACTAAATAGCTTAGTGTTTATTAGTAATTTATTACGCCCGGCGTATAACCGCCCATCGTGTATAAATAGTGTTAAAACAGCATTTTGCTATAAATTATTTCGATTCTAATATGAATTTTATTGTAAAATTTAGATCAAATATGACCGAACTTTTTCTTCGCGCATGCATTGCGTCAACTGTTAGGTCGTCATGCTCTTTGTTTATGCACGCCAGGACCGGAAATGGTAATACGACTTGCGGAAGAGCTCAGTTTGGGCGTAAAAGATGGCGAATTATTCTGCAAAGTGAATAACCAACTTAACATATTGTAAATTAATCAAGAGAGTTGTTCAATGTGACATTTCCTTTTAAAACATGCTATTAAGTAAAACATTTGATCAAATTTGAAAACGCTATTTCTAGATATCACGTCGACGTGACGTCAGCATTATATCGTTGTGATGATTAAAGCATTATTAGTCATATTAGAATAAATGCTAAAACATACTTCAGCAGGAGTTTTACAATGGCTTTCAGTTTTAAAGAAAAAGTAAACATCTGGTACAGGTAATTTGAATTAGTTGAATTTTGTTGTCTTATGAGAGTCTTTCTTCAATACCTTAGGTTATTCAAATTTTAAATAAGTATGCCTTTGAGTAAATCAGATACGTTATCTCACTGTGAACGTAGATTCAGATGCGTTGAGAACGTTTTTACATTTACGCTGGTAGCGATATGTATCACCAATATTCTGTCGTCTGCTCCTGTACGCCCCTAATCCATAATTCCAATATGTACATATTTATATTTCTGCGCGGCTCGAAATACATCATTTGCTGGTAGGCAAGGTTTGTCAGTGCGTATATCACATTAAACAAAATATTAATGGACATTATATTTATTCTATAATTAAACTCTGTTATCAGTGCAACAGATTTGCTCACTCGACGTAAATACTTTTTAAAATGGAATCTTTCTGCTTGTGAGTATAAAAAAGAGCAACAGATATACTACCAAGTGAAAAACTACAACAGGTTTGTACTTTTTATAGAAAGATATTAGTTGGTTTAATCTTATAACCCATGTGCAAAAGAATTTTTTTTTCATAGCAGTGAATATGTATAATAAAGCAAAAGTGTAGAAAATTCCAAGGAACATAGGGATTATTGCGTTATCCGGATGAGAAATAAGCTGCAAGATTACACTCACATTCTTTAAGACATGTGATCAAATATGATTATTTGAACATAGGAGGCCAAGTAGTTTACGTTGCCGATCTCTGCATTCGTTTATTGTGGCCTATACTTCCTCGTATCTAATGAATTTAAGAAGTAGTTGTTTCAGTTTTAGCTGTAGCAGTGTATTCCTCGTATCTAATGAATTTAAGAAGTAGTTGTTTCAGTTTTAGCTGTAGCAGTGTATTCCTCGTATCTAATGAATTTAAGTGTGAAGTAACGGTAGTGGATACCCAACGCTGGTAAAGGAGCGTAATGAATTTAAGAAGTTGTTTCAGTCTTAACTGTAGCAGTGTCTTCGTCGTATCTTATGAATTTAAGAAATACTGGTCAGCTATAGTAGGGATACCCTATATGAAAACCACCTTAGTTTTTGCTTTACTTTTACTCCGATTTTGAAAATTCTTTCACTTCTTTAAATGATTCAAGAAATCCCAGCTGACGAAAGTAACATAAGAACCAAGTTGCCTTTTCCTTTAAAGCCTTATTCGAAAGAGAGTAAACAAGTAGAGTAAGCGGTGCAAGAATAAACATTCAGCCCTGACACTAGACTGGCAACAGTCGCACACTGGCCATAGCTTTATCAGATCAAGTGCTTCCAACGTTGTTAGTAGTATAGGCGCCTCTTTGGCCCCACGAGTGCGCATGCGTGAAATGACGTCATGCGCGGCGGCCATTTTGAATTCTATTTTTAGAGTGACATTATTTTTCTATTTTAAGAATGACCTCACTCTGCTATTTATATCTCCCAGAAGTATATAGAGCTGACTTATATACCTATCTAGGGCGTGTTCGCGGACATTGAGGGTCAGGTGCTCAGCCCTAGACGGGGAGATAACGTGAAATGAACGAAAAATATACAGTATAATCAGATTAAATGCTATATTATTAATAAAAGGTTACATAGATTTTTCAGTTACGGATATAAAATACTTTGGAAATAACAAAATTTATACGGGATAACTTATTTTGGATACAATATGAATAAGCGATAAATATCTGTTTGCTCCTTGACGTTCAGTGAATAAATGACTCCGATGGAAGTATACTAGTTCTAAATGCGCATGCGTCAATCTATTTTAGACTGAGATCATTGTTTATTTTTACAATAAAATGTGCACCCGTCAATCTATGTTTTAGAATACAATCATCTTTGTTTTTAGTTACAACGATAATTTATCTAGTTACAGTATTCTATTTTTTTATATTAAGGATAACATGGTGTAATAGCCATATTTCATATCTTGTAACTGGATGGTAATATTTAAATGAAATTTGGTCACTTTAAAAACATTCAAAATTAAAAACGTTTCACCGAGAGATTTTTCGAACTTTGTCATTTTGTGGGGAGATAATCGGTATTGAAGTTAACATTGATGCCTATGGGAAATATATAATTTCTTTGATTATGAGAATCTGAGCTTGAGTTTCGAGAAAATTTCGCGGTAGAAAGCTGCATTATATGATTCTGATACAAATACCAAAAAGAAATCTAAAATTCCCCATAGGGAAAAGGAGAAAATTATTTTTTTCTAGTTTTCAGGGGAGATAACTCATGAAAAACCAAAATTATCAAGGGAGGTAATCAAAAGGAAATTTTGAGAACTTCTGTCACTATATAACTTGTCAATATGCACCTTATTTCTATCAGTTGACATTTTCAAGGCTTACATTATCAAGTTGTATGTACGCTTTTGGTGAAATTGAGGCCTATTACGGGTAGTCATCCTTAATACATCTCAATGGAAAGAGTTATATACTTACAAAATATAGATAAATGAAAACGAGTCTTCTTTAAATAAAATGCATGAATAAAATAAACTAGGAACTTGCTTTTCATATATGTTTACTCCTCAAACTACCGTAACTGAATGATTCTAGTGGCAAATATCTTAGTTCAAAATGCGCATGCTCAACTCTATAAACATCACGCGTACGTCACTCATCTATTCATTAAATCTACTATTCACCTGTACCATTAATATCCATCAAAATGTCTTTGTCCCATTCAAACTGAATATTCCCTTAACCCTAGATGAAAAGATTATTTGTCCATTCAAAACTATTGACCATAAAGTACGAGCGCCGCTCTGTCTAGGCAAACAATACCTAGCGGAACTATTTTGAACAAAAGTCCTTTGTCCTCGTTACTAAATATAGTTTTAATTATTGATGCTCATTACTCAAAGTCACGCACAGCTGTGGTTTACAAAAGATGAAAAGAATTCTTTTTCCCATTGAAATTTAATGACCCTTTTGTGTCGTGACCGAGAGTTGAACTTTTTTCCGATAAAAGATGAAAAGATACCTGTGTCCCATTGAAATTTAATGGTCCTTTTATATCATGACCTAGCGCTGAACTTTTGCGGACAAAAGATGAAAAGAATTCATTGTCCTATTGAAATTGACAAAGCCTTTTATCCCATGACCTAGTGCTGAACTTTTGCGGACAAAAGATGAAAAGAATCATATGTCCCTTTGAAAGTCAATGGTCCGTTTGTAGCGCGTTATAAAGATATTTGTGAACCCAGTTACTGTTTCTATATATTTCTTTGTCATTGTTTTTCACTCAAAATGGCCAGAACGGTTTTATTTTTACGATACAGCTATATGTTTCGTGTTGACTTAATGACCAGATAAAAGTTTAGCCCTATAACTGTTTTTAAACTCTGTGGCAACATTTTACGATATAAAATTGAAAATGGTTACCCTTAATCGATACATTAGGTCATAGTTCTCAAAATAGATATGGGGTTCTCGATTCGATTTTCAACCGTTATCGAGTTATGACGTAACAGCGATTTTAAACTTTTCTTAAACTTGAAAGGTCTCGTCACGTCTATTCCTATAAAGGTGTTATATATGATATCTAAGTACTCACCAAAGAAATAGCTCCGTATCCCGTATTAATTATAAGATTCAATATGTTATTACGGACGTAAGTCAGTCTCAGCTATTATATATAAAAGTACTCAACAAGTAACGAGCTCTATATTCCGTATTAATAATAATGTCCATTATGTTATTTACTGACGTAACAATATACACCAGACACTGCTGAAAAAATACTGTGGAACTGCATCATTTCAAGTTGTCATGAAATCCTAAATAAACACATACATTTACAATTTAATAACCTAATATAAACTGTCCTGTGTAATTTACACGCCAATAGAGCGCATAAATAAAATCGATTAAATGCGCGTACCGTGAAGAAAGCTGCATTGTGACCCTTAATTAACTTCTATTGAAGTGCACGATATGGTCAACTGCATGCATATTTTATACTTGATTGCCATAGCAACTGTTTTAAGTTGGGAGTTTTATACGTTCCTTATAACGTTCGATTTAAACCAGGGATTTTTAATACTTGAAATCTAGCTGATTTTGGTCTTTTATACATAAAATTTAAAAGAAATAGGCAACTTTTTAAATAAACAGTTTATGCCATGAAAGTTTAACATTTCATTAAATAAATGAGAAATATATTTCCTAATTTCAGTAGTTTGTCTCTTTAATAGTAGAACAGTCCATTTAATTTTGATTTATGAGAAATATAATCATTTTAGAAATTTGCCTATTATATATGCCGTTTTTTTTTTTTTGGAAATAAATACAGAAGCCATATACTGTATGTATGAGAGCGGATGCATTGACACTAAGCAAATTGATCTTGGTATGAAGCCGAAGGCATCAATGAGAACTGAGTGTTGGTAGCATACAACCGGAAATGAAATCACTCATGCGTAAAATATCGATTTTCTTATTTATTACTCAACCAACTATACCCGTGTTTGGTATCCTACGAAAGGTTTTGACTAGTACTATTTCATTGTTTGTACTAAAAGAATATGGGGTCACTCACGCGTAAAATGCGTCAAAGTAAGCTTACCTGATCCTTACACTTTGAGATCAAAAATGACAATGAACGAATTCACGGGGTAAAGTAAAATAAATAGAGTCTGAGCAACGTTCTGATTAGTCAGTAAAGGTTATAGCAATGCTCTGATTGGCTAGTGATATGACGCATTCTGATTGGTTCAAATTCTCAAAGAAAGGCTAGAGCTAACATGTTAAAACTTGTCATTTCCAAACTAGAATGTCTATTTTTAACCGGCCAATCAAAATCAATGGGAATGACAATTGTTACCAAAAATACCCCCAATGGAAAGTGATTAACAGTGCCTTCATCAGACAAAAGTGTGTCCAGTACATCACAAAGTATGGATTTATGAAGCGCATTTCAGTAAAGTGCATCTTGGGATTTCCACAGACAGTTTTGTAGAATTATTAACAGCCTATATAAGAAACAGGACGAATTTAAATGTAGACTTCTCCATCATTCACACTTATGATCCATATAGGGACATGTGGGACAGTTTGCCTGGTGGTCATTATTTGGTAGACATAGAGTGTGCTTTACGCGACTTTCTGGAAGCAAAATGGTGCCTCTATGTTAAGTACAAGGACATAAAAACAAGAATTGAATTCGATATGAATTACTCCATATGGATGTACATGCTCCGAAACTACATGAGCAAATATCATCCGAAAATAGAACTCAAGTGGTGCGAACATAGCTTGCAACCAAATTCCTATTGCTCCTGTAACATCAGTACGGAACGTAAAGGTCCCGAAAATATCTACATAGATGTACTTACTATGCTCTGTGATCATCATTTAAACAGAAATTGGTAGATTTAAAAGCGTGTCAGACTTGAATTCGTTGCTGATTTGTGTTGATCAAAATGTGTATGAAGGACAGACTAAAGAGACAGTTTTATAACGAATAAAGGATGGATGTGTTACCATCGGATCTCTGTAGAAAAAAATTTTCTGACTGTGTAGAAAGACCCTACATACCGTTATATTACATGTTGGACTATGAGCCGTATAGAATGGTTCTTAGTAAAATAACAGCACAAAATTTTCCCCAAGAAGGCACAAAACAGTGGTTAAAGCAAAAGAGCACTTTTATATCTTTTAAAGACACTTTGATCGACATGATTCGATTTCATAAGATGAATTTGAGTATTGAGGCGATCAGTGAAAGTAACTGGATGACTTATATTCCTGAGAACGAGGAAATAGCGCTTTATGTCAACGATGCGATACGAGGTGGTGGCCAAGAATTTCTATACGATTGGTTTCCAGTCCAAGAGAAGATTAATAAACATAATCTTATTTTACTTACGAAATCTGTAGATATTATTGATGCAATTCTTCATTTAGAACTGCTAGAGACGCTTATTGCGAAGCATGATATCAATTTGTGAAGCGATGTTGAAGAAATAAAATACAATAAAGGAATATGTTGTTTTATTTGTATACACCACAACACCTACTGACGCTTCATCTTTTCTTTCAAATCAAATTCGAACGTATGGGTTATAAATAACAAAGACATATTGTTCTTTCAATCTTTTATTGCCAAAGCTTGTATCACTTATACAGGTTACATGTATCAACTACAATAAGACAAAATAAAGTCATCATTCAACTTCTTGCAATACACATCAAACGGTTTTACAATGTCCTTCATTTTTCGTCCAGAACATCGGTTCATAATGTAATATACGCAATACAACCCGCATATGTTTGAATCTGTATCCTGTATTTGACTGAAGTTCATCCAGTAACGCTTCTTTAACACTTGCTCAAAATGAACTTTGTAGTGCTCTGGTCTATTACCTAGTGAATCGAAAAATTCGTCGTGTCCCCTTTTTGGAAAATAAAAGGCCACCCAATGTTTTCCTGATCCCTGGCTCGTGTCTGTATTTGAAATGACGTATTGTCCTCTACGTATCTGAAGTTTATCCGCAGCACATATTGTCACAGGGTACTCTTTTAACATTTCCTCGAGTTCATAGTTATTCATTTTAATATGTATAGGTGTTCCAATCCAGAGTATCTTGGGCCATATTTTGGCGATATTTCTTGCGTCGTGGGCTGTCTAAATCACTCCTCATAGGTGTGTCCAATGTATCCCTATGTCGCTTTAGATCACTATGCTTTCGTGACCGTCTTATCTCCGACCTAGCAATATCAACCGCTTGGGCTACGGGTGTCACAAGTTTTACTACGGGAAGATCTTCCCTTTTGTTCTTGTGCTTCCCTTTCTTGTTTCTCTTTTAGTTCAGCCATTTTTCTAAGATGAGCACCGCTACCCGATGTAACGGCCATATGATCAGGATACACATATCCGTCCCTCAAGTCTTTGAAGTGTTGTATCCATTTTTCCGGGTCCGGTTTATCCGGTACCATTTTTCTTGTTTATAATCGTATACCTCTATGGAACCCATTTTGACATGATGAAAGGTAAAGCACGCCAATCCTTCTTACAGCGTTCATTCATCATCATCCGATTCTTGATCGTCATCACTATCTTTATTATATCCATTGAATATTCTTCTTTGCTTTTATGATCGGGCCACAACTCATCAAATAGGTCTTTTCTAAGGGCAATGGCTTGCCGAACAGATTCTTTGACAGTCATGCCGTGCTGACTTCTTAGTTTTTTAGCCGACTGTAGAATCTGCTGCTGTGTAGGGTCGTTTTGTAGCTCATAAAAGTCAATTAGAAATCGGGCATAATTTTGTCTCAGTCTCTTTCTTAATTGAGGCAATTCATCATTAGCAGTGCGACGGTACGCTTCTTTAAAATAGAGCCCTTGTTCTGTATAGTTGTTAACTCTAGCTTTAAATTGTTCTTTAATAAATTGTCTGAGAGGATCCTGAAAACGCTTATCCCATATCTCACGGCGTGATCGCTCTTCTATAATCTCAACTTTTCTACGTTTACCTGGAGGTCCCTTGATCAAAGATCGTTTCTTTACAAAGCTTGTGTCACTATTTCTGTTTTCTGTTTCATCATCACTATCATCATCATCATGGTCATCGGAATCTTCCTCCTCATCTTCAACCTTGTCATCATTTTTATCAGATAAGTATCCTTCACCATTGAAATAGTCTTCTTGTTTATATTCATCATCTGTTCGTTTTCTCTTTTCTGGAGTGGTTGCCTCAAAAATGTTTTCACGTAAACCGTGTTGTTCTTGGGTGTTGGATTTTAAGTCTATTACTAAATAACCGTGAGGTCTTGATGTCGCTCGTTCAAACCGTTTCATAAAGATGTTACTAGACGAAGGATATATTCTTCTTGCCAATATAGCCACTTGCTGTCTATCAATAGGATTATTAAATAGCACCAGATACTGCGTATTCAAAGCAATATCTCTGCAGGCTTTACCTTGAGGAAACAAATTTTGGGTGAGATATACGACAGATATGTTCCTGTGGTGACTGCCCTTGGTAAAGAGATCAGCAATTCTTTGATCGCATTTAGCTTCAGTCATCAAGTCGTCAAAGACCAACAGGTTCCTTTGACTAACATTTATATATTGGGAATCATTCAAGTAGTCTGGAATACCTTGTACAAATTCGACACCGGGGATTTCACGCTGAAGTTCATCATACAATGGTTGCCATTGTCCAAAACACCATATAACACGCTGAGGCTGAGGTCTTACAAGATTTAATGACAGCAGTTTTCTTGTCCATTCAGTTTTTCCACTACCACTTGGTCCTGAAACGACCATAGAAAATGGATGTTGAAACGTCGTCTCTCTTGAGATGTCCCATGTTTGTAATGGCGGTGAAAAACTGTCAGTGGCTTCGTCATTTCCGTGGACATAACGTTGATGTCTCCGCATGTTGTCAAACCGGGAGAAAGACTGATGGCACACAGGACACTGATGCATTTGTGAAACCGATGTAAGTATCTTTTATCAAAAAGACGCTGCTTTATACTGTTTGCCATTCTTACGCTTTCTTGGGGCAGAGGAGAAGGAAGAGGAGGAGGAGCAGGAGGAGGAGGAGGAGTGGAGGAGGGGAGGAGCAGGAGGAGGTGTGGAGGAGGAGGAGTTGAGGAGGAGGAGTGGAGGAGGAGGAAGAGGAGGAGGTGGTGGAGGAGGAGGAGGACTGAAGGAGGAGGAGTGGAGGAGGAGGAGGAGGAGGAGGTGGAGGAGGAGGAGGAGTGGAGGAGGAGTTGTTGGTATGACAAGTTTAAACATGTAAGCTAGCCTTTCTTTGAGAATTTAACCAATCAGAATGCGTCATATCACTAGCCAATCAGAGCATTGCTATAACCTTTACTGACTAATCAGAACGTTGCTCAGACTCTATTTATTTTACTTTACCCCGTGAATTCGTTCACTGTCATTTTTGATCTCAAAGTGTAAGGATCAGGTAAGCTTACTTTGACGCATTTTACGCGTGAGTGACCCCATATTCTTTTAGTACAAACAATGAAATAGTACTAGTCAAAACCTTTCGTAGGATACCAAACACGGGTATAGTCGGTTGAGTAATAAATGAGAAAATCGATATTTTACGCATGAGTGATTTCATTTCTGGTTGTATGCTACCAACACTCAGTTCTCATTGATGCCTTCGGCTTCATACCAAGATCAATTTGCTTAGTGTCAATGCATCCGCTCTCATACATACAGTATATGGCTTCTGTATTTATTTCCAAAAAAAAAACGGCATATATAATAGGCAAATTTCTAAAATGATTATATTTCTCATAAATCAAAATTAAATGGACTGTTCTGCTATTAAAGAGACAAACTACTGAAATTAGGAAATATATTTCTCATTTATTTAATGAAGTGTTAAACTTTCATGGCATAAACTGTTTATTTAAAAAGTTGCCTATTTCTTTTAAATTTTATGTATAAAAGACCAAAATCAGCTAGATTTCAAGTATTAAAAATCCCTGGTTTAAATCGAACGTTATAAGGAACGTATAAAACTCCCAACTTAAAACAGTTGCTATGGCAATCGGGTATAAAATATGCATGCAGTTGACCATATCGTGCACTTCAATAGAAGTTAATTAAGGGTCACAATGCAGCTTTCTTCACGGTACGCGCATTTAATCGATTTTATTTATGCGCTCTATTGGCGTGTAAATTACACAGGACAGTTTATATTAGGTTATTAAATTGTAAATGTATGTGTTTATTTAGGATTTCATGACAACTTGAAATGATGCAGTTCCACAGTATTTTTTCAGCAGTGTCTGGTGTATATTGTTACGTCAGTAAATAACATAATGGACATTATTATTAATACGGAATATAGAGCTCGTTACTTGTTGAGTACTTTTATATATAATAGCTGAGACTGACTTACGTCCGTAAATAACATATTGAACTTTATAATTAATACGGGATACGGAGCTTATTTCTTTGGTGAGTACTTAGATATCATATATAACACCTTTATAGGAATAGACGTGACGAGACCTTTCAAGTTTAAGAAAAGTTTAAAATCGCTGTTACGTCATAACTCGATAACGGTTGAAAATCGAATCGAGAACCCCATATCTATTTTGAGAACTATGACCTAATGTATCGATTAAGGGTAACCATTTTCAATTTTATATCGTAAAATGTTGCCACAGAGTTTAAAAACAGTTATAGGGCTAAACTTTTATCTGGTCATTAAGTCAACACGAAACATATAGCTGTATCGTAAAATAAAACCGTTCTGGCCATTTTGAGTGAAAAACAATGACAAAGAAATATATAGAAACAGTAACTGGGTTCACAAATATCTTTATAACGCGCTACAAACGGACCATTGACTTTCAAAGGGACATATGATTCTTTTCATCGTTTGTCCGCAAAAGTTCAGCACTAGGCCATGGGATAAAAGGCTTTGTCAATTTCAATAGGACAATGAATTCTTTTCATCTTTTGTCCGCAAAAGTTCAGCGCTAGGTCATGATATAAAAGGACCATTAAATTTGAATGGGACACAGGTATCTTTTCATCTTTTATCGGAAAAAAAGTTCAACTCTCAGTCACGACACAAAAGGGTCATTAAATTTCAATGGGAAAAAGAATTCTTTTCATCTTTTGTAAACCACAGCTGTGCGTGACTTTGAGTAATGAGCATCAATAATTAAAACTATATTTAGTAACGAGGACAAAGGACTTTTGTTCAAATAGTTCCGCTAGGTATTTGTTTGCTAGACAGAGCGGCGCTCGTACTTTATGGTCAATAGTTTTGAATGGACAAATAATCTTTTCATCTAGGGTTAAGGGAATATTCAGTTTGAATGGGACAAAGACATTTTGATGGATATTAATGGTACAGGTGAATAGTAGATTTAATGAATAGATGAGTGACGTACGCGTGATGTTTATAGAGTTGAGCATGCGCATTTTGAACTAAGATATTTGCCACTAGAGTCATTCAGTTACGGTAGTTTGAGGAGTAAACATATATGAAAAGCAAGTTCCTAGTTTATTTTATTCATGCATTTTATTTAAAGAAGACTCGTTTTCATTTATCTATATTTTGTAAGTATATAACTCTTTCCATTGAGATGTATTAATATAAAAAAATAGAATACTGTAACTAGATAAATTATCGTTGTAACTAAAAACAAAGATGATTGTATTCTAAAACATAGATTGACGGGTGCACATTTTATTGTAAAAATAAACAATGATCTCAGTCTAAAATAGATTGACGCATGCGCATTTAGAACTAGTATACTTTCATCGGAGTCATTTATTCACTGAACGTCAAGGAGCAAACAGATATTTATCGCTTATTCATACTGTATCCAAAATAAGTTATCCCATATAAATTTTGTTATTTCCAAAGTATTTTATATCCGTAATTGAAAAATCTATGTAATCTTTTCTTAATAATATAGCATTTAATCTGATTATACTGTATATTTTTCTTTCATTTCACGTTATCTCCCCGTCTAGGGCTGAGCACCTGACCCTCAATGTCCGCGAACACGCCCTAGATAGGTATATAAGTCAGGTCTATATACTTCTGGGAGATATAAATAGCAGAGTGAGGTCATTCTTAAAATAGAAAAATAATGTCACTCTAAAAATAGAATTCAAAATGGCCGCCGCGCATGACGTCATTTCACGCATGCGCACTCGTGGGGCCAAAGAGGCGCCTATACTACTGTTGTTTGAGCGGTGAATTTTACGCCGATCAGATGGAGAAATATGGCCGATACAACAAATTTCCGGTCTTGTAAGTATGATTTAAAGGAATTTCTACCCGTTAAATAACGAACCAGTTGAAAACGATGGGTGCACCTGGAGCACAAATGTGTCCATGTTTTAGCACATGTGTCCATTTAGCTGAGATTTGTGCCGTTTATTCAAACACTTCTGTACAGTCCGGCGGGGGAAGGAGATTTTTGACAGTTTTTGACAATATCGCTTCAGATATAGTGTTTATCGGGAACAAGTAACCGTTTAAACAATATAGTGTTTATCGGGAACAAGTAACCGTTTAAACACTTTTTATGTAAAGGGCTACCTCTTTAAACAAAGCGTGTGTATTTTCATAGAATTATTCAGGGTTGTTTCTGAAAAATCGGCCGAAAACATAATGCAACGCCGTTTCGAGTGGGTCGCTACGCAACGCAATCAAGTGGATACCGTTCTGTGTCTTGCTCATCCGTCTTAAAAACAGTCATTAAAGCCTAACAATGAATAAATTTAGAGAGTTTTATACCCTTATAATGATCCCGCAATTTCTAATATATTGTACTTTACACTTTTATGCTCGCTTAATATCTAACATATTTTTGCGATCATTGTCAAAAATCATCAACACAAAAACATAAAGCAAGGATGAATATCGAACAATATCGTTAAGTAAATGATAGTAATAGTTCGTAAAAAAACAGGAACCAGTTCACGGATATTTATCTCCTTCACGAATGGTACTGAACAGCATACTAAAAGCGGGTTGACTCTTTAAATCAGTATAGTTACAGTTGGTTACTTTTTAGTCCCTTAGAATCAATATATTGCGATTTCATTACTGATTTGTTGTGCATTTAAGCTGTTCGTACAAGATAAATAAAATTTGGTCCATGATAAAAGTATTGATCAGTTGTTTGTATATATTTTCATTCATATTCCTGGTGAAGCGTTCATTTATTTTCAGAGAGATATATCGCAGAGAACGTTAAAATTGGCCAGTAAAAAGAAGATTTTATTTGTCACCTATAAAACAGAAACGACGTAATAAAAATCTATGGTCGCCGTGCAAAAATGAAAATACAGAAGAAATGCAGACACCAATGGAAAAAAAATAAACGGACCAGCAATACTAACAGAGACGTGTCACCAAGCAAACGACTAAGAGCGTTTTCTCCATGTCCTCAATGTGAATAAAAACACACACAAAGAAAAAAAACACGAAAAGACTGCTAACTCCAACTTCAAGCACCAAAATATCAAGAAAAAAAAACATGTTCACAATACGGTATTAGAAGAAAGAATTTTATCTGATGAAATGTTTGAAGAATTAACAGAGGAAGAGACAGATTTTTTAGACATTGCAAACGACAAGGCTGTCCTGAGACAACTTTCTGAAGCCAAAGATACATTATTACTCTTATCAAATCGAATAAGTACCCGTTGGGAAACATCGCTTTTCTTCTTTAGTTAGAGATAGTTACATAGTACAACTGTTGCACATCTCTATAAGTATTGCTGGTTCGTTTATTTTCTTTCATTGGTGTCTGTATTTCATTTGTATTTTCATTTTTGAACGGCGACCATAGATTTTCATTACGTCGTTTCTGTTTTATGGAGGACACATAAAATTTTGTCTTTTCCCTGGCCAATTCTAACGTTCTCTGTGATTTATCTCTCTGAAAATAAATGAACGCTTCACCAGGAATATGAATGAAAATATGTACAAACAACTGATCAATACTTTTATCATGGACAAAATTGTATTTATTTTGTATGAATAGCTTAAATGCACAACAAATCGGTAACGATATCGCAATGTATTGGTTTTAAGGGACTAAAAAGTAACCAACTGTAACTATACTGATTTAAAGAGTCAACCCGCTTTTAGTATGCTGTTCAGTACCATTCGTGGAGGAGATAAATATCCGTGAACTGGTTCTTGTTTTTTACGAACTATTATTATCATTTACTTAATGATAGGGTTCGATGTTCATCCTTGCTTTATGTTTTTGTGTTGATGATTTTTGACGATGATCGCAAAAATATGTTAGATATTAAGCGAGCATAAAAGTGTAAAGTACAATATATCAGAAATTGCGGGATCATTATAAGGGTATAAAACTCTCTAAATTTATTCAATGTTAGGCTTTAATGGCTGTTTTTAAGACGGATAAGCAAGACACAGAGCGGTATCCACTTGATTGCGTTGCATAGCGACCCACTCGAAACGGCGTTGCATTAGGTTTTTGGCCGATTTTTCAGAAACAACCCTGAATAATTTTATAAAAATACACACGCTTTGTTTTAAGAGGTAGCCCTTTACATAAAAAGTTTTTTAACAGTTATTTGTTCCCGATAAACACTATATTTGAGGCGATATTGTCAAAAACTGTCAAAAATCTCCTTCCCCCGCCAGACTGTACAGAAATGTTTGAATAAACGGCACAAATCTCAGCTAAATGGACACATGTGCTAAAACATAGACACATTTGCGCTCCAGGTGCGCCCATCGTTTTCATTTGATTCGTTATTTAACGGGTAGAAATTCCTTTAAATCATACTTACAAGACCGGAAATTTGTAGTATCGGCCATATTTCTCCATCTGATCGGCGTAAAATTCACCACTCAAACAACGTTGGAACCACTTGATCTGATAAAGCTATGGTCAGTGTGAGTCGTTAGAGTCATTAAATGTAAAGCACTTGGCCAGTAAAATCAATCCTCTCTGATACCACTTTCTGAGAAAAATACAATATCTCTTACCTCTGACTCTGTTGAGATGAGCCTAGAGAGAAAATGGTTTTCTGAGAAAATATCAATGTCAGGATAAAGAAAGAATAAACTTTATTACAGATTACTTGATCTCAACAGACTTTGTAAGTCTGCCCTGACACAGCATCTTAAAATTACAACCATGTATCACAACAGCACATTACTTGTTTTGTTAATACACATTTTGTTTCCCGGATCCAGTGAGCAGTTGGTTTTTTGTGCAAAGAATAACGAACTGAATTCAAGCGAGACAAAGTTCATTTGAACTTTTGTAATTCAGTAATTTTCTTTCTAGAAGATAATTTTGCAAACCGGTTTGTATTTAACATCAGTAATTGGTATTCTCCAAAAGTGTTACAGAACTTGTTCAAAATTAAAAGAAGAAAGAAACATGAAGATGACTGATGCAGAATATTGATTTATTTTTGTGTCCAACTGTTTAAGTAATTACCTAAACATACAGTTAGAAATAATGCAATAATATATCGTCATATTCTCTAATGCTGTGTAAGACCACAAGTAAGTTTTATGTGTGCACAAAAATAGAGATTTCATTGGACATAGTGTTACATTACAGCACTAAAGACCTTGATGTTAACACACCTAATACACTATTTTCTATGTAGAAAGACAACCACAAAAGAAGACATATTATTATCATATTATTATATATAATTAGAAATATTAATATCAGACGATCAGCGGCTTCACGCTGAGGAATCATGTGACTTCATATGATAGTACGCAAATGGATACCGTTTCTGCCTGTTCGTCGAATCAAATAGATCTCTTTTCGTGTCTCCTCATCTGATTTGGCCAACGGTTCTATTCAGTTTAGTTTAGTTTAGTTCGTTGAGCTTAATGAATTTGATCTTGATAAGTTTATATCTGTACTTTTAGTTCACTGAACTTATTACAAGTAGAAATTAAAACGTACTGGACGTTTTCAGCGGCTTTAAAAGTTCGTATTACATATATTGTATAAAAACTGCACAAAATTCCTGATGTCTTCAACAGAGAATAAAATAGCCAAATCGACATACTGTAATGACGAAAGATTCGATAGTCCCAAAGATGAAATTCCTTTCGGCAGCTCCTGTTTACATTGATTCTCAGCTTTCCATGGCAAAGCAATTAAATCATAATTTAAAGCATGATACAAGTTTAGCTTTTAAAAAAGCTAGAAAGTGGCTCGCTTAGCTCATAGGGCAGTTATGAAGCACAGTGATATACCACTGAAAATTATAGGGTCTGTGATGCCTGGATAGGTCAGTGGTAGAACGTTTATTGTGGGTACACAGGTTATGTGTTCAATGCCTGAACGTGAGCATTTTACCAGAAATTCCCTTGCTTTTTGCTTAGCATTAAAAAGAAAACCAACTTCCTCTCTCTTGTACATGCATGGCGATGGATATCATATAGCGTAATATAAGTTACAGCTATGGCGATGAGAAATTATGTCTTGCGTTTTGCGGGAACCTCCAGTGTAGAGAGTTGCAAAAACCGAAAAATTTAACGAGAAGAGCCGAAATGGAAGGAAGGGAAAAAAAGAAAAATTAAACAAGAAGAACCGAAAAGGAACAAAGGGTACTGTATTCTGTGTTGATAACGCCTTGAAATTTTGCCTTATTATTATTTCAGATCTTGTCTACATAGTTCTGAGGCGTATATGCATTCATTTTTTCCAGAAAAGGAGCAATCTGAATCTTTCTGCATAATTTCAACAACTACAATAAGGGACAGGCAATCGATGCATTTTCTACTTGCATAGATTGTTCCTTTGCGTGTCATTGAGCTTCTTTGTGTTCATTAATATAAGATGGTTGCGGCCTATGTGGATTACATGACTTTTTCGTAAACCAGCTTTCGATTGGTCACTTTTTGTAAGCCTGCTTTCGATCGGATATATACTTCTCGTAAAGGAAATGCTATTTTGTTTTCTTGGTTGCTGGCTTGCATTTGTAATGAAAGTAAAAAGCTGAGAGCCAAGTTAAGTAGATGTTCTGCCTTTTAGGTAGATTTAATAGTAAAATCCTATCGTAATACTGGCTCGTCGAGACGAGCCAGCATAAAGCACAGAGTGCATGGTAAAAGCTGCCTCAATGGCTTCGGTCTCAACAAAAATCCTATCGTAATACTGAGACCGGTCATTGTCATGCATGCTTCATTGTCGTTATTAATATCTAATGAATCGACAGAGAAAAAGGCATCACAAAATCGCAGCAACCGTCGTCACCGTCAACTGCGGAATAATCAGACAGAGATACAAGTTCGACTGTAACAAAAAATGTTATGAATAAAACTGTGAAACTATGTACTACATTTTTTTTCTGACTCACTTTCATTTCTGCCATAGGTAGCATGATAGATGAAGATCCCTCTTGTTCTTCAACTTTTAAATAAATATGTAATAGTGCTCATAATACTAATGTTTTCTGTTTGCCTCCTGGTGGAAACGATGAAGCTGAGGAGGCTACAAAAGTGGCATAAAACTGGAATATTTCTCATTTAAACTACTTTTTTTCAAATTTTAAATGTAATATTAATAAGTATATTTTTTGTTCATGGCAGTCGTCTTCCATAAAAATATTTTGAATATTTTAATAATTTCCGTTACCAATTCGTTGTTTATCGGTTCTGTTCGTAGTAATAGCGTCGCAGGATGTAGGTATACGCGTGCAACTGTCCAAAGTCTAGCCGTTCATAAACTCGAATCCTCATGTAATTGTGCTAATAGATAGGCTCACAAGGATCAAGTTAATTCTATTGAGCTTATACGAAGTGATTATATGGCGGGATTCGAACTCATGATCTTTGGATCCATATTAGATTATGTATTAGATAATATAGTCGTCACGATACAATAATCTTTAATCATTTCATTTAATTCTTGCGGTCTGTTACTTAAAAACACAAAACGGTTTCAAAGGACTAAAACAGTTTTAGTTTAAATCTGTCATACTGTAGACAGAACTTACTAATGGCTTACTTGAAAGTATTGTAAGTTTTGATATAGCGAAAATAATTCCTTCAAATTTCAGACTTGAAAGGTAAAAGAATGTTCTTCATTTATATTTTGTTATCTACAAATTCGATTATTTGTCACTAGTACAAGTTTTGTCACGGAACCGCCCGTATTACGATGCAGATGCTGATGATAATGATGATGATGGTGGTGGTGGTGGTATTTTACATCTGATGTGGTTTTTCACATAATGTGCATGTCTCTCGTGTACGTCTGTAGACAATTGCTTACCGAACGCCCGATTTCTATCTTAAACAACTCTGACAAAAACTGTGTGCCGATTGATATGATGAAGATGCCATAAATCGATTACATATGGTTCTGGTTTTACAGTTGATGCATTATATCGTTACCAATCGCCAAAATATTTAAGTTCTGTCTCAGTCTGCTTAACTTTGATACAATGCTCTAAATGAGAAAATTACTTTTGTATATTCACCTCGTTATATTTCCAGTAAAGTATGTTATGGATCATTTACTAGTGTTGACATTCTAATGCAATGCAGTTTGCCGAAACGGAGCGCAGCGTAGTGAAGGCAAAACTTAATGCATTAGAATGTCAATAGGTGATCTATAACCGACTACTAGTTAAAACGCCCCTTTTCATCAATCACTAAGGGAATCAATTTTGAAATTATCTTAAATCAGTAGAAAGATATTTTTTTTTAATTGGCACATTTGTACAGTGTGACTTTTTAAAACATCTTATTCTAAAATCTGATTCTGATTTATTTTGCAAAGTTGACTTTGGGGGAAAAAATTTAAGCCTGTCAAGACAAAGTTTGAATTTGAGTTGTATATTGTTTGTACACAAAATCATGCGGATATAATTGCCAGTCCTTGTTGTTTTTGGGTTTTTTTTCGCAGTTGATTCTACTCCCTGAATAGGGAGATCCATAGTTAGCGGAGTAATGAATACTCATCAATTTTGTACCATTCATGATTAAGTGGACCAGTTCAGTTATGAAATATTATGAAAATAAGTTGGTTACTTCAAAAGAAAATCCTTCACTTGACATTGGATGAAAAAGATGTTTGACCTATCAAACGTAAAAATGTTGTAGCGTTACAAATTTTAAAACATAGAAATAGAGTTTCAGAGTCGCATTTACACATTTACCTCGCATAACTACAAATCTGTCTCTTTTTTTAAAAAAGATAAAAAAAAAAAAAAAAAAACAGGGAAAAATTCCAAAAACGCAGCCTCCCCAAACCGCAACTAACAGCACGCAGACGCTTTTACGACTAACAGCACGCAGAAGCTTCACAACTAACACACGTTTATCTAACCTCACCCTTAACCTGCCAGGAATTATTCACTCTGTTTGAATACAGACTAACATTTATACAGACATACAGACATATAAATTGGTTGAGCTAAATTGTTTGGCAATATAAAAACATGTACGCTTACTTTTGGCGATATATGTTATACTTTACGCGGATTAGTGATGTGGATTGGCTATATATGTTTATTCTACGTAGATTAGCGGTATACGCTTAAAGTGCTTATAGCTCAAAATTGGCCGAATCGTTCAGATAATTCTACAAGCAAATCGCTTTGCATGATTATAGTTTGACATACTGCCTGAAATATTTGATCGAGACCCCAAACTCAATGTCAATATGGCGGCTAAAATTCAAGATGGCTGCCGCACTGCTACCAAGCTTTATGACAATTGCACAAATTTTGTAAAAAGTGTGTTAGAATATGATAAGTAAGGTTATTTCTTGTTTCTTTATTGATTTGTATTGCAAACGTGTTGGACTATATACCAAAATAAGGTTTTTGCCGGAAATATTATTTTTGGTATTAAATATGCGCATTTATAATTGTAAAATGGGCGGAAAATTGTCATTGTGTTTTATTTAACACATTGAATCTATTTTTTTGCAGAAGATTGAGCAACCAAGTATTACAAAAATTGTTTTATAGTCTAATTTGATTTATGTTTTACTGGTTTTACCTGTAATACAAACATTTTTGGCATTATTATGGAATAAAGGCGGGGCTAGGTGGGTGGGATAAATTGACCCACTGTAAATTCATTCAGCATACACATTACTTGTATGTTATTTTAAACATAATATGAATAAATTTGTGATTATGTGAACTGCATTATATGACAATATTTCTTAAACACATCATTTAAGAAAAAATCATTATGTAGCATACTTTACTCAAGTTACGTTACCTTTTCATTAAACTTGTTTTATTATTTCAAACTATTTGAAAGATTTTAAATTTAGGCAGATTTTATGTACAAGGGGTGATCCAAAATTGCATGGCCTTTTTCATAAAATTTTATTTAGAAATAAACCACATTGAAAATTGTAAAGTATATACTTTCACTTTTTATCTGTTGTCTGCAAATTAAATTTTCTTGTAAGAGTAACAAGTAAAAGATGGGATGGGGCAATCAAAAACTGGTGTAGTTCCACTGGAATTCAAACGCACAAATATATAATTTAAGTATCTGCTGGGGCACATTTGTGTTAGTAAGTTTACTAACTGGTTATGTCAATATGTAATACATACAGAATTTCTACATTATGCACTTGTCTTCACAGAAATTGTACAACGATACATAATTTTGTACAAAGCCTATTTAAACTTTAAAAAATAAGATGTCAAAAACTCTTCGAAAACACATAACATGACAGAAATTAAAATGGCACTAAGACACTTTTTCCTGTGTTTCCAAACCTTACCTATTTCTGATTTCAATAGAGCTGTCAATACTAGGTACACACGCTTTAAATTTTGTAAATAAATGAAATGAATTTTAGAAGAGATTTTTTGTATATATTTTTTGTATATATTTTTTGTTTGTTTTGGAGTTATGACGAAAGTCTACGTAATTCTTTGTCAAAATATTTGTCAAACACACATCACTATCATTAGTCAAGTCATGATATCAGAAATGTATGTAGTCATTCATGCATTTAACACGGGTGGTAAACGCGCAATCCAATTCCCACTGGGAATACGCTAAAAATGGGTTGCGCGACTTCCGGTGCTGGAGTTGCGCATCAATATATTCAAAATCGAGGTAGGTGGGTTTTTGTTTTTTGTAAATAATGACACATTTACGAATGTTTTCGAAAAAAAGCAAAATGCTATTCGACAAAAAATGAATAAAGATCATATGTGTGAAATATCAACTTATTAATTTAAGAATCAGCTCTGTTATCACGAAAACTCTGCTGGCTCGAACTGTCAAAAAAGCATGAAATCATGAAAAATGCCAATTTTCTAACTCTTGTGCCTTCTTTCTGGAAATGTGACGCTTCTAGTGATCAAACACGTGTAAAACAGTCATGAATATTACATACACTTGAATGAAATGTTGCTTTTGGGGGAAAGATTGGCAAAAAAAATAATCGGGAATGGGGTTGCGCCCGGGGAATGGGGTTGCGCGTATACATTATATACATTATGATGTATATGAGCAACTCCATTCCCGGTGCGCAACCCCATTCCCGATTATTTTTTTGTCAATTATGTCCCCGTATGCAGGATTTGAAGCAAATAATTTTGATATTCGTTACCTTATAACGGTTGAGTTATCATAATAAGCATCAAATGTCCTCAGATTAGGCATATGAGGTCAGAAACGTCCATTTTTGTTGATTTCATACTTTTTTCACGCTTCTTGTCGCCAGAGTTTTTGTGATAATAGAGCCGAATCATAACTTACAAACCAGATATTTTACACATATGATGTATTATCATATTTGTGTCGAATAGCATTTTGCTTTTTACGACAAAATTTATTCTTGTCTCATACTAAGCAAAATCATAACTTCCCATACCTCAATTTCGTCTTTTTTTTACGCGCAACACTAGCACCGGACGTTGCGCAACTCATTTTAAGCGTATTCCCAGCGGGAATTGGATTGCGCGTTTACCACCCGTGTTTAATAAAACATATCATGTAAAGAATCATATAACTATGTCAAGGTCCAAATTGGAAGAACAGGAAAAACTGTATTAATTATTTATTCTAATCGTCGAGAACACAAAGTTATGTCTACTGACAATTTCAGTGGATTCCAAGAAATATTAGATTTGACCTGGTGACCTAGTGTTTGACTCCAGATGACCCAATATCAAACTCGTCCAAGATTTTATTGAGGGTAACATTCTGACCACGTTTCATTAAGATTGGGTCAAAATTGTGACCTCTTATGTGTTAACAAGCTTTTCCTTTGATTTGACCTGGTAACCTAGTTTTTAACCCCAGACCCAATATCAAACTCGTTCAAGATTTTATTGAGGGTAGCATTCTGACCTAGTTTCATTAAGATTGGGTCAACACTGTGACCTCTAGAGTGGTAACAAGCTCTTCCTTTGATTTGACCCGGTAACCTAGTTTTTGACCCCAGATGACCCAATTTAAAACTCATCCGAGATTTTATTGAGGGTAGCATTCTGACTAAGTTTCATTAAGATTAGACCAAAATTTTGACCTCTAGAGTGTTTACAGTCAAATTCTTGACGACGGACGGATGGACAACTGACGACGGACACAAGGCGATCACAGAATTCATTGGGGGAGATCCCTCTGACCCCTCCTCTCTCTACAAGGGATGAGCCCCCCCCCCCCCCCGCCCCCCCCCCCAACACACACACACACACACACACACACACCGCATAGTGTAGACCGCAATATTTTTGCATCCGTGACACTGCACTTTAAGACTGTTGTTTTGATAGTTGATAAAACTTGCTAAAAGAGGAAGTGTAGATCAAAGGACCAAAAAATATAACAACATTACATGAGAATGAATTTAATACTGATATAAAATGGTAATAGTTTAAGAAATTTGGTCCACATATATCAACATGCCTTTTCTCTGTAAATCAGCCTTGATATTCAGTCTTAGAGAATATTATGTTTACATTGTGTATAATATTGTCATCATATATGGAAAACAGTGGAACAATATTATATTTACATGTAAAATTGGGATCATTTTCAATGAATTTCGTGAATTTAAAAGGTTATTACCAATATCTTGTTGATTTGCATTGTGATACACATTTCGTAATGTAGGAATTCATAATATTGTTGCGCGCTAGTGGGGGCACAGGGTGGGGGTGGGGGGGTCGTTGCCTCGCAGTGTGGGGAATAGGTTGAGCGGTATTAAATAGGGAGTGGCAGTGGTTGCCTCAATAATGCTCGGATTTTGCCTCCTGTATCCTATCGAAGGAATCCGTTATGCCCTAGGAGTCCTCCTTTTACATGCACAATATTTACTAAGTGTCCGGGGCTAGACTGGTACGGTCCACCACGGTGAGATTCCAGGTTCAAGGCTGCAATCGGTATCCGCTGTAATCAGCCCTTAACTCCTATGCCATAGCCCAGGTGTTCCTGCTCATCAGCCGTTTGGGTGTGGTGTTTTGAAATGGACTTCAGTTATATACAAAGGCCAAATATTTTACTTAGTGGATACAGGGGAGTTAACCTATAACTAATTACTACTAAAGATGAGACAACACCTTTCCACTCTTAACAATTTTAATTATTTTATTAACAATTTCAACAAGAGCATATATCTGTATCAGTGACACATACACTACCTTAAACCTATATCAATAGCATATACACTACCTTAAATTTATTAAAATACCCCTGAGGTTCTCGAAAGCCTACCCAATAAAGTTACCTTACAAAATACCCGACATTATGCAAACCTTTGACTTGTACACATATATAATTAAAGCATCACTTTGGTAAAGTTTAAAACACTAGAAAAAATGATGATAATTTACTTGTAACCTGTCTTTGAAAAATAGTTATAAGGAATTATGCAGATAACACAGAATTTACTTAGTAGCCTTAGATGAAAAATGTAAACCTTGTGTCTAAACGTCACAGAGTTCAAGATTGACCTATTTATAAACCTAGAGGTAAAAGAACATACCTAACTCAAAAATGTTCGTGACCCAACCCAAACAAATTTTCAACTGAAGTCCCTGAGCACAGCGACGACCGAGTATTTATACCCAAGACCTGTGCAACAGACGCCGTGTGCAGCAAACAATGCACTAGCGCAGCACTGCAGCGGCATTTGCACCAAAAAGCTTGCAAATGCACGCAAAGTGCAACACCAGTGCAGCGCTGCTGCACTGCAACCAAAACAACGCAGCAAAAATGCAGCCCGACTGCACCGCACACAAAAACTCATAAAAATACAAGCACTGTGACGATTATACACAGGAATTAATATTGCAAAACATTAATATAGAATAAACACCTTATGATTATGCTTTCTGCAGTTCAGTAGGTGAGCCATTATATGTAAAACACAATTTAGTTCATTACACAAGTACACATGGAGCGGATATGCAAGAAATCATAACAACATGTACATTGTTTACATCTGAAGTTGAGTGATCGTGTGATACCGGGAAATGCTAGAGACTCCTGGCGTAACGCATGAATTAGGCAGGTTGAACTGAATTTTAAAACAGTACAACTGTCAAAATTTGTGTGGTTTGTCAGTGAAAGCTGCAAAAAAAAATACAACAACAATAATAATAAAGAAGAATCAAGACTGGAATGGAAACCGAAAGTGAAAGTAGAACAGGTAAACAATACCATAATGCCAGGGCATTACAATATGTCACATTAACTAAAAAGCCAAAATGCAACTTGCTTGGTTCTTTGTATGAAAGGATTTTTTTCTTTCCGTCTCTTTTTCTTCATTTAAGCTCCCTTTTCATTTTTGATGACAGTGGATTATGAAAAATATACCCATTGAATGAGATAGTTTTCACAGTAAAATTTAATAATTATACCATCTCGCCAGTGCAAATTGGCATAAAATATAAACGAAACCAATGTAATGTTCAATAAGTAAAACATCTGATGGAGAATCTTGGCAGCCATTCTGAATTTGGAAAACTGTCAGTCAAGCTACATCTAGTGTTTAAGCGAAATAAGGGCTCTATATTTCACGTTTATGAACTTTATTCAATAAGATTTTCAACGAAAGATGAAATGTGGGCAAAATATTTTAGATATTTTAAAAATCTAAATTTTTGGCCAAATTATGTCGGCCATCTTGAATTGTGTCGGCCATTTTGAATATAGGCTTTCAAGATCTTAAATATTACTTAATAGCGAGCTAAGGGCCTGCTCGGGAATCGAGCTTTACGGTAACGCAAGTATACTATCACACTTGGTGATGGATTTGAAAAGTTTCGTCGGAAGTTTTTAAAAAGCGCACCCTAGCGGACAGGTGCTCACAGGAAATACTTCTTTCTGGAGTGAATACAGAACTTCATTCAATTGCTAAAAATTATTCACCACTCAACAATAATGAAAGAATGATTTCCAGTTGTTTGAAAAAAATATTGTTTTCTTTTAAAAGATCAGTCATCGGCTAGAAAATGGAAAAAATGTCATTAATAAGCAGAAAGAAACGGGAACGCGGTAATGACGTCACCGCGACACCGGCTTCCCATAAATTTTGCAACGTATGATATTCACTATTATAGGTATGGTGACACTAAATGTAGACTTTTTCAAGTGAAAAGGTTCTCCTGAATTCTTGTGACTAGTGAATAGTTTCTTTGTGACAAATAAATGATGCATAATATTTTTAGCTAAATCCGATTTCTTTGAGCTCGCTTTGAGGCTTTGCCTTATTTCATATTAATCATTTTAATCAAGTCTAAGAAAATTGGCGGCCATCTTGGCAACCATTTTGAATTTCAGACGCCATGTTGATTTTGACGCTGGGGTCTCGATAAAAAATTTAGCGTATGGTTTATATTAACTATTTTTACTATTAACATGCAAAGTGATTTGCTTGTATAATTATCTGAACGATTTTTTTTATTATCACTTGATGGTCTGCCAGATGTTAGGTATCTTTTGTTGCTTTATTTCATTCAGAAGGTAAAGAATTAGTTTAATGTATTCTGTAAAGATACACGCTGACATACTCGTAATACCATCATATATTGATCTGAAGGTAAAAATTGTAATTCAACAGTATTTCATTTATGTAACCGAGGGCTGTTAAGCTTGTTCCTTGATTTTGCACCAGTACAAACCAATTTTCCGCAAGTATTTGCCAATGTCAATGTAAATTTTTTCAGCGGGCGTAGGTTCAAGCCCTACTGGGAACAAATTTTTTTCACTTATATTTCTTTTTTTTTCATTTTTTTTCCATTTTTTTTCACTTGTATTCCTTTTTTTCAAGACTTACTATTAATATCTTATAAAAAAAAAGGAAAGTTTATTTAATAAGCGATATTCTTTCTGCTCAAAGTGAATTTACCTCTGGAGGTTGACATTTTAAAAAATACTGAGTTACATGCAGTTAAAGTTTTCTCTACTCTTTTTTGATTACATATTGTGAAAGAAATATAGGTAGGTTTTACTTCTGCCCCAAGGTAATGAGAAAAATTTAATCCAGTACCACAGGACTCGACCCTTTTTCAATGTTGGATTTAGAATTCTGTCCCCTTAAATCCTTTTACTTGAGGTACCCAAGATAAAAATGATAGTTTCAGTTTTATTTTGTGTTTTGTAATTGTTTACCAAAAGTTTGATCTTTCTTTTATTAATATTAATGGTATAGTGAAGTCATGACTTTGAAATTTGTATCTACTTGAGCTTGAGAAACAAGTTGTTTAAAAGTTGTAAAAAAGAACATTACTATTAGAGGTCTTATACCTTTACAGCCACAAACTATGTCTGGTATACTGTATTACACTCTGTTTTGTTTTCAAAATCGAAAAACGATGTTCCTGAACTTTTCAAAATGAAAAGGAGATTTTTTTTTAAGTAAATACATTGGTTTGAAGCTTAAACAAGGTTACGTGTTCAGTTTTTGAAAATTTCAATCCAGTTTGTAAAACCAATTATAATTCCACATGACTGTTTCTCCTCAAATTGTTTGATTACATACGTTTTAAATCATTGATACTCAATTCGTTTTATCATAGATTTTCTTGTATTGAATTGAAAATAACCGTGGGACGATTCTGACAAAAGCGAAATTATCCTTATAAAGAATGCCATAAAATTAATCATCTCATTTAAAACACCGTCTATTGAGAAAACATAATAATGTTTAATATTTCAATGAAAGAACTCTTTATTTCATTAATAATATGTTCTGTATTGAATATCATCGATTCATTTTACAAGTGTTACGGTAGCCTACCAGTGTTTAAAAAAGGAAAATAACTGAGGTTATTCGAATTTACTGCTGTATGCACCAATTTTGTAATAAAATGTTTCGTTAATTCTATCCTAAGTTCACAAGAACGAAAGCTGTATGTTATAACATCTACCATGGGGCTTTTTGGTTAATTGGTGTTCTAAATACGGTGGTGCTGCATACAGAATGTTTATGGACAGTATATATAACAAAAATGGAATGGTTCATTAGAATAGTTCATGGGAATTCTAAAGGGAGATATAGGTGATACGACCGCGATTAATAATGGGACGGCTTACGAACTGAATATGCACTCCCAATGTGACAAGAAATTTAGATGATTAATGGCATAATTCATAGATTGCGTCCCATCATATTCAAAAGATAGGAACTCAAATTTTGAGTAATGCTACATCTAAAACTATTTTGGCAAAATATATGATTGAGTACTTATTTATTAGAAATACAATTTTTACAATGTAAAAGGGTGACAGTAGCGAAATAATAATGAAGCTGACATTGACTTCAAATCACCGCTTTGTACCTCGAGCATTAACAATGGTTGAATTGTTGTATTTTGAAATATTTGTCCAATTATCGCTGTGATCGTTTTGTTTCATTCAGGACCCATTGCCCTCATCACGGGTGTTTTGAGCATAAACAGTGTTTGAATCGTTTGATTTTGAATAATCTACCTATCAGCATAAAAAGTGATCGCATCGTTTGATTTTGAATAAGTTTCCCCATATCACTGATGCATATAAGCTTTAACAGTGAACGAATCGTTATATTTCGAATTACTGCTGGTGCTGGAATGATTTCATTATGAATCATTTGTATTTTAAATCTTAACAGTGATCAAATCATTTGCCCCTAACTTCTCGTCTTGAATCGTAACAGTTGTCTCATTAACGATATTTAACTTTGGTTGTAATTATTTATGTGTGCATTGTTTAATTGTTTTAGTCAAATCTGTAATATAATGTTAAGTAAACCTGTGTGAATTTTGCATTTTTAATTTTACATTATAACAGCACACTTTTTGATTTCCAACTATCGTAATTTCCTGTTGATGAAATGGTGCAGGGTTTTAAAGGATTAAGCAACAAATTTTAGACGAAAAATAATTTCTCTCTCAGAAAAAGTGTGTGTGACAAGTGGTACAAACTAAGATTTTTGCAAGATACTCTCAAAAATAACCAAATATATTGTGTAGAGGGTTGCAAACCGTTTGCAACGCTTTTGAAATAATGCAGGAAAATTACATTCTTCTTGCTTTTAGCAATACATCATTTTTCAGTATTTTATCATATGCCAAAATTGGAGCAGCTTTAAAAGTATTTGAGACAAGGAGCTGCGTTCAATAAACGCTTGATACCCCCGGTTGCATCCTTGTCGATGCAAAGCAACCACAGTCCAAAAGGAGGTCAAGGTCAAACTGAGGTCAGGTGATGTCTGAAGATGAGGAATGGTCACAGGTTACATCTGCATTAGAATCAAGTCATTCTAGTTATGGGTATTGATGCTAGACGAACGGTCCCATTTGGGTAATCTCGTACGGACGGACGAACGGACGCACGGACGGACAGGACAATCACTATATGCTTCCCGCATCAGTTTGGTAAAAGCAAGTATTGGCCTGAGTTTTACATTTTCCCGCAATATCTTAACAGAAGATTTATACAGATTGATTTCCTGTTTGAAAAGGACTCTACCGACAAAATCATGGCGTAAACAGGATACTATTCAGTGAAAATCCCCCCTTGACCCTGAAAATTAATGGGAGATTTTAATTTCAATGAAAATTTTCAATAGATAATCTGATGCATCCAAAACGCGTACTCTTCTATCTCTAGTTTCACCTTCAGCATTTCAACTTACCGTAATTTTCTATGAAGAAATGGAGGAATGAAAATGTTATGCAATGCAAACCTTTTTTATTTACTGAATTACATTCGAAATCAAATTCATTTCGTTGCTACTGTTACGATAAATAAAATGTCTAACATAAAAACTTCGGCTATGTCAGCCATTTTTGTCACCGGTTGGAAGTGGTATTTTTCTCATGCTATCTTGTTAATAATACACGGGTGGTAAACGCGCTGGGAATACGCTTAAAATGGGTTGCGCAACGTCCGGTGCTAGTGTTGCGCGTAAAAAAAAGACGAAATTGAGGTATGGGAAGTTATGATTTTGCTTAGTATGAGACAAGAATAAATTTTGTCGTAAAAAACAAAATGCTATTCGACACAAATATGATAATACATCATATGTGTAAAATATCTGGTTTGTAAGTTATGATTCGGCTCTATTATCACAAAAACTCTGGCGACAAGAAGCGTGAAAAAAGTATGAAATCAACAAAAATGGACGTTTCTGACCTCATATGCCTAATCTGAGGACATTTGATGCTTATTATGATAACTCAACCGTTATAAGGTAACGAATATCAAAATTATTTGCTTCAAATCCTGCATACGGGGACATAATTGACAAAAAAATAATCGGGAATGGGGTTCCGCACCGGGAATGGAGTTGCTCATATACATCATAATGTATATAATGTATACGCGCAACTCCATTCCCCGGGCGCAACCCCATTCCCGATTATTTTTTTGCCAATCTTTCCCCCAAAAGCAACATTTCATTCAAGTGTATGTAATATTCATGACTGTTTTACACGTGTTTGATCATTAGAAGCGTCACATTTCCAGAAAGAAGGCACAAGAGTTAGAAAATTGGCATTTTTCATGATTTCATGCTTTTTTGACAGTTCGAGCCAGCAGAGTTTTCGTGATAACAGAGCTGATTCTAAAATTAATAAGTTGGTATTTCACACATATGATCTTTATTCATTTTTGTGTCGAATAGCATTTTGCTTTTTTTCGAAAACATTCGTAAATGTGTCATTATTTACAAAAACAAAAACCCACCTACCTCGATTTTGTATATATTGATGCGCAACTCCAGCACCGGAAGTCGCGCAACCCATTTTTAGCGTATTCCCAGTGGGAATTGGATTGCGCGTTAACCACCCGTGTAATAGTAACATCTATTATTACATACTCGTTTCTATTCCCCGTTAAGTTACACAGGTACCGGAAACGTCAATATTTTTCCATACACTGACGCTTGAATTTCATACCGGGTACGTGACGTAATTCAGTGTGTGTTGTTGCACTATTTTATTCTATTTAGTTCAGTATTGTCAATCCTATTTAGGCTTTTGAACATATTTATGATATTTACATAATATTTATACGTGTAGATGCGTATGTAATAAAAAGGTTATTATCTCGTTCTTCAGCGGAAGAATATTGCGCTCCTAAAGTCGCGCAATATTTCCACTGAAGAACTCGTGCATATTTCCCGATACAAAGCTAATAACCTATAAACATTGTACAATGTCCGATATTATTTATTATGCACTTATCTAACTTAGATGTTAATTTTGGCCTTTAAAGACAAAGGGTCTAAATGATGTGCTAGATGAAATTATGAAATTTTAAAACCAAGAAGGTCAGTCACAATTTACTATTTATTTTGCACCGGAATATTCTATGGGTATTTTTTTTTTCTTTTCCAGAGTTTAATGCATTGTAAACTGCCATGGACACATATAAGTTTTATTACTGTATTCTGACTTTCGCCGTATTTGGAGATCTTATTCAACATTTGGTCGAATTGCACTCATCAATGTGTTTGAAATACAGAGAGTACGAACTGGATATTATTACTGGTAGAAGAGGCTACAGAACTAAAGAATTAAAAAAAAAAAATTCCGAAGGTGAAGTATTTATTACAAGCGATAAACAAAGTCAGTATTTATGAATAATAAATGAACACACCAGTTAAATGTCTAGAAAAATCACATGCAATAGAAACTTAAGCATCCGCAACAGCTACCTATCAGCCGTCAGATACACTGACACTTTATTTGCAAGAGATGGAAATAGACCGACTACAAGATTCTGAGCATTGAGATGGATATTCAGAGTTAATCGATTGTATTCCAGTAATCTTAGAAAACCTGAAGGAAAGTGGCCATTTCAAAATATTTACTTCTCCTTCAGCCGGAATTATTTTATTTTTTTAATTCTTTAGTTCTGTAGCCTCTTCTACCAGTAATAATATCCAGTTCGTACTCTCTGTATTTCAAACACATTGATGAGTGCAATTCGACCAAATGTTGAATAAGATCTCCAAATACGGCGAAAGTCAGAATGCAGTAAATAAATTATATCGGGCATTGTACAATATAAGATGTTAGTCTGACTACGTGGGTAAAATTTAAGTCAAAGGCGGGAATTGTTCAGTTTGCTTTAAGTTTGAGTCCAGACCTAAATCTGAGAAGAAAGTTAATTTGTTACCTTTATAACATATCGACACTGCTAATTTAAAAGAAAACGTGTAAAAAGGCATTTTTCTATCACCGACAAAAACAAACAACCTTCACTTTGCCGGTTATGGAAGGTGCGTTATATTTATAAATTTAAAATTTCGACTTACCTGTAAAGTGTAGATGATTGTTAGCTAGAATACTCGAAATTATTAAGGACAGTCGAAGATCATGAAAGAATATACATTGGTTCGCATTCAATTAATGTTTACACCGACTCACGTAATACAATTGGACAAAATACGTCATACAGAAAATTCAAGAATAGTGGAAAATGTTCTGTATTAATAATTGTATCTCATAAAATTTAAGTATTTCAAAAATATAAACATTTGTCACATGTACAGATCATTCAAACTTTAGTTTCGAAGATCATTGAAATTTCGTCAAATATTTTAAATGGCACGTGTAGTATAAATAAAGCGACAGCGAGATTTATATGCCTTCAAATTAGAATTTTAACAGTTTTGGGGTGTATTTCAATTGACCGCCGTTACTTAAGTTGGCTTCTCAACCATGTGGTTGAGGCTGCTTATTTCGAATCACTTGCCCCTAAACGCCGATGGCTCGAAACAATTCCTTAGTGTGTAGAATTCTTTCATGTTAGGAAGCCATCCAGCTGGCTTTCGGAAGGTCTGTAGATCCGCTTGTCCGTGATAAAATAATGCCGGTGGGAAACCTAGGTTCTTATTCCGCCACCAAAAGCTGGAAAGTCGCCATTATGACCTAAATTGTGTCGGTGTGACGTAAAACCAAGCGTAAAAGTAACAACACGAATGTATCGCTGTTAAAAGCATTTGGTCAACATAAGTTCTGAAGTTTCATGAGATTCCGTATGGTATATGCAATGAAAATCTATTTGGCATGTGACTATATCACGGCATATACATGACCGCAGTGATTATACTGTGTACAGATTTCTGTTTTGCATTAGTTGTGGCCGTGGCTACCGTCATTTTTGCCAGAGTATATTTTTGTAATGAAATGGATAGATGTATTTAATAAGCTAGTTATACACAGTACGGTAAAGTTCCTGCAACTACGAAATTTTCGACTGAATATCTACATAAAGTTTGAATTGCTACAAATTATTATTTTTTTTTTTTGTTTTTGTTTTTGTTTGTTTTTTTGGTTCGAAGTGTTTTTTGGTTGAATTTACAATAAAGCTATGTACTGCCCCGTTTGTAATATGTTTCGTTTACGTACCTTTTGGCGAAAAAACAACAACAACAAAAACATGTATGTTTTATATCATAGAAAATGAAAGTAACTGACGCGCTTGAACATGCATCTTTTATCTAGCTGAAGAACAAAATATCCCTTCAAAGGGTCATATGAGTCGCGCCATGAGAAAACCAACATAGTGCATTTGCGACCAGCATCCGCGCAGTCTGGTCAGGATCCATGCTGTTCGCTAACGGTTTCTCTAATTACAATAGGCTTTGAAAGCGAACAGCATGAATCCTGGCCAGATTGCGCGGATGATGGTCGCAAATGCACTATGATGGTTTTCTCATGGCGCGGCTCATATTTTTATTTTGTCTATAGATCTACCATGCCTATCAAAAGCACAAAAATGTTTAACATGTCGCCACTCTACTTTGGATTTCACTGAACGGCCGAGCATGAGAAATAAAGATGCGAGGATGGAATTGAAAAATTGGTATTATGTTATTATAAAGAATAAAGGCAATTATTAATTTGTTTACCGTAGTCCCTTATATGTATTGCACTGAGGAATAATGTTTTACCTAGATCGAACGGTCACAAAAATAGTGAGCAAAAAGGTAACGGAAAGCACCAGTCAGTACACAAACATATATTCATGATATTTAAAAACAACCTTTTAACGAGTGATGCAAATTAGTACTCCATCGGTGATGAGGCAGTGAGATACTGCTGAAAATATACGGTAACAAAAGTTAGTTTTTCTTCTGTGTTCATGGATTATTACTCTAAAACCTTTTAACAGACCGTTATCAACTGAAATTTTGATACGATATATAAACAAGAGTAACCCATAATGAAAATGAGTTAAATGGGTTGCGCACATCTCCGCTGTCCCCACCTCTGTTATAATATCTACGGCTGAAACAGTGATACGCACTTGACTTGAGACATGTATTTATTTTAGCTGCAGGAAAGCTTTTCCGTCCACAAAAAGTGACTTGTTTCACGGACAATAACTCTATTTCTGAAGATTATGTTGTTATTTAGTATTTGTCAAGTTATTTTGCAATAGATTTTACACTATCGATATTACCTGCATTGGCATAGTTTGTGTTAATTGCCGAATTTATATGTATTTGAAATATTAAGTAGGACTTTTGGGTTGCCGAATGTATTTTTCACCCACAGAGCATTGGCCACTTTGAACAAGGTTTTTTTTTCCTGAAAGGATCAACAAAATTTCTAGTTAGTACAAGGGCGCATTTAACTCTGCTTTTTCAACAATAATCGTTTCTTATCTGATTTTAGCGCGCATTTAACTCTGCTTTATCAACAATAATCGTTTCGTATCTGACTTTAGCGCGCATTTAACTCTGCTTTATCAACAATAATAGTTTCGTATCTGATTTTAGCGCGCATTTAACTCTGCTTTATCAACAGTAATAGTTTCGTATCTGATTTTAGCGCGACCCATTGTGTACTTACTTGCCGCGGCTCTATCATAATCCCTTCACCAGGCTGTCAGGATACGAGTTATATGACCTAGGGAAGTGCCTACGCCTTTAGTACCTTGAACAATAAAATGGGTCCAATCGCTAGGGCAAGGGGCAGGACGTGAAGTGGTTGCACACTTGGTTCAAGCGAGCGAAATGGTTGCAGACTTACAAAATGGCGGATATTTTTTCAGTCGTTGTCTGTATAATGTGTATAGATGGACAAGATCCAAAAGACAAAATGTACCTATAGACAATGTCTCCGAAAATTTAATTTCATTTCTGCTTGCAATCTAGACAGCTGAATCTATAAACAGGGAAGATGTTAAAATTATGTAGGAACACTAACCCTAATCCTACCAGGTTTCATGAAAACATGATAAGTTTTTTTTTATATTAAAATATCAGTTTGCCATTTGATGCTATAAAAATGTACGACCCTAAACAGAAAAGAAATGTACACGAGTTGCACAATAAACATTTTCTGATAGTTGGACACTATTTTTTTAGAAAATTTTTGCAACAGAAATTGCTTGAAGTACAGGTTTGCAACAAAAACTAGCTTGAACAAGATTTATTTGGGTATAGCACTATCCCGAAAACATGCAGAGTCAAACATTTATAGAATTCTTCACAATCAGTTGTTTTGTCTCGTTTAAGGCCCCCAAAACAGGCTAGTTTGATCATTAGAATGTTAAAAACGGCAGGAAACGACGCAATTCAAATTTCAAAACATGGACATGACCATTTTATAACTTCAATAACTTCGAGAATTCGAAATCTACAACGCTGAAACGCAAAACCGAGAGTGACATATACATAGAACTGATGCATGCACATATCCATAGAGTTCAAAATACCATAGAAACCCACTTATCTGATAAAAAAACAAGAGAACACGCGATGATTTCAGAAAATATCCGCCATTTTGTAAGTTTGCAACCATTTTGCTCGCTTGAACCAAGTGTGCAACTTCTCACGTCCTGCCCCTTGTAAGGTAACTATGTCTTAGACTAGCTGACAAACATGTAGAATGTCCTTTGTTAAAACGTATAGCTGGTGAGACCATATATCTCGTATATAAAATTTTCCTCTGGCTACCTTGCCTAAATGATTCGTGTACCAATCAATGATTTGTAAATGATTTCAGTTATGAGCTAGACAATTTCAGGGGTCAGGCAAAAATCACTCAATGTTTCAACTATCAACCTTGAACTAATGAAATCAGCTGAACTCCTATAGGCTGGAGATACTATACTTGACTGGTCTTTTTGTCGAAGTTCCCGTCAGACAATGTCTTTGAACAACAACGTACAAGTCATATCGCATAGATGCTCAGCCTATGTCCTCTTAAGTAAAGCTGTAACTGACTCCTGTATGCCCAGCGCCTATATGCTCATATGCTCATATATCTCATGTAGCATTCAACTACCATATAAGAATAACCCCATACTTCGCCAATAAACGCTGAATCTCGTCTACACACCCTGGTAACGGCGCTCCCAAGTACAGGTGGCACTCGCACATACAGCGCTCGATAAGCGATTTTGGAGGAGCGGTGGTGTAATTATTATCCCCCGACGAAAGTCGGAGGGATATAGTTTTGGCGTTGTCCGTCCGTCCGTCCGTCCTTCCGTCCGTCTTTCCGTCCGTCCGTCCGTCCATCCGTCCTTCCGTCCGCTCTCCCTCAACTGACGTTGTGGGGTGAATTGAACGTACGGATAACACTTGCGGGGTTTTTGGTTGCTTACGGGGTGCAACCCATATGCAACCCATTGCAAACGTGTCCATGGTTCCTAAAACCCCGGAAAAAATGCCTTCCAGTTTTGCACCCCACAAACAGCGGACACTACTGGCCGTCCGTTTTCTATGGACGATATCATAAATATTACAAATTACATTGATGAAAATCTATAATTAGATATGAGACGTGCGCATGCGCACTAGCAGTAAAGGTGAGCGCGCGCACCCAAGTACAATTCACTTCCGTTGGTAGTAACGCGTAATGGCGGACTTACAGGGAAATTGAGGTAATTATTTTTCTTTTTACGCTTTGTGTATTCAGTAAATTTCTCGATTTTTTTCGGGAATGGAAATTATGAAGTACCAATACCATCAAGAACCTTAAGGTTAATATCTTCTGTGACTATGAACACCCAAAGTGAGTTGAATGTCAAAGCATGTATAGCGTCCGACGATTCGGACCAAGGACTTTTCGTACCATTTTTATGTGGAGGTTCCGTACCGAAGAGGTTACATATTACTTAATATTTGTATCAGATGTTAAGGTTTTATTTCAATTAAAAGCGTCAAACCCCTTTAATCTTTATAAGAGAAGCGTAACACAACGTTTGAACACATCATTACTGGAAGCCTCATTTTGAAGTCTGCCATTGTTTACTTCCGGTGAACCGGGTGATAATTTTTTGCACTAAATATGGACATGTTAGGGAATTTCATCTTTATTTTTGTGCTTTTGACGATCCTAAAAGCATAGAGAGTTACAACTACCAGGATGAAAATGTATCAAATGGTAACAGTAGCAATAACCACAGGAAAGATAACTCTTGCAAAGCCTTGTTTCAGGATTCAAAAACATGTGTCCACAAAAGAATTGAAATCCTCGTGTTCATTTTTCAAACCTATCCTATCCTGTACATGGGGGTATTTAAAATACTATATGACTTTCAAGACTTAAAAATGTGCAGATTAGAGATCATACACTGTTTTCCAAAGCAAAAGTACATGTATTTGAATTGGGCTAAATTTTCAGTCATACTTTTTTAGTGAATGGCTTCGTCATTTCTCTAAATAAACTAGGGAAATGTTCATAGTGGATGTAGTGGATGAATAAGTCATATTAAGATAAATCAAATACATGTAGCAGAAAAAAATGCAATAAACTGTGGACACTTTTGCACAAAAAACCTGAAAAAGTTGTTACGTGTCAAAATCTAGGACATGACTTTAACACCATATAATACTTTATCAGTAATATTTACATTCAAAAACACAATTGATTTGTCATTCATACACATATTAGAGTCCAAAAACATTATTTTATGCCTGTAAATCAAAACTAACAAAAAGTGATGGTTGTTGCTAGTAACGGACAATGTTTCATTAGGCCTGTAATTTACAGATATAGGCTGAATCGGACAATGGCAGATTCGGCCCAAATTTACTTGGCTTATTCGGCACAAATTGTTCCTGACACTAATATCATTAGTAAAAATAACATTTTAATATGAGTATTAAATTTAATTTCTGCAAAGAATAATTAAATTGCTTTTTGCTTTTTAAGTGCATAGCTGATGCATTTTAGCCGGTTAAAGCTTCTTACCTGCTTGTACGGTGTATATTCTATAACATAAACTACTTTAAGTTAAATCCCTTTAATCAGCATTATTTCCAGAACATTGCCAATCATCCAAAATATATGGTCCTTACTGACTCCTAGTCGTAAATCAAAGTTTGTGGTCCACATCAGCCGAAATATATAGTCATTTTCTACTTTTATTTAAAGCATTTGGTCTAAATTAGCCAAAATTTATGGTCCGAATGAGCCTGTTTCCGTAAAGACTTTTGTAACAACAAGTTTGCAGTGAAGGCAACAATGTCAATGAAAAAGCGTCCAGTTTTTTTGTGCCGACTTATTCTACTTTTTATATGTTATTTCTGGCTGAATTTTGTGCACAAGAACCTAAACCTGCAGTGTGTGGTGGCTACTTGTTGTAAAATGGACAACAAACCCCACACTGTTTCTAACTTGATGCAGTGTTGTGAAAAAAAAAAGACATTCACTGTTTAAAACTTAGCAGAGTATTCATGTAGTCAGGCCACAAAAAAACCCCCACAAAGTTGCATCCAGGTAAAACCCGCAACTGAATTGCTTCGCAAGATGGTCAAACTAAACCCATAATGAAAAAACAAGTAAAATGACCATAGACCCATACCTTAACATGATGCAGTGTTAGGTATTCCTTTATGGTACTCACACACATTTCACGTTATTTTAAACATGCAGTATGTTGGAGAATTGTTATGCAATTGCTGCAATGAATTATTTCCAAAATCAGGCAATTGGTCTGTTGAACTGTAACATACTTTTCCATTGCTAGCTCAAATGCTCACTAGCATATACAATGTCATTTTTTTGTATAAAAGTTTAACAATTTGCATTTATTATTACAAACTTCAGAGCTTTTGAAGAAGAAAAGGCTGAATTCCACCTAAGAGACGTTCTTGTGTGATATAGACTGGGCACTGGCCTATTGTAAGTAGAATTCATCAAAAGTCCAATTTTCTAAGATTAAACACCCATTATCACACTTTGTGTATGAAAATAAAGATAGGTTATACGAGACTAAATTATCAATATTATGCTTTTCTGACCATCAAGTAACTGTAGACCATTGTGGAGTTTTCTCGCCATCAGATAAAGGTCATTGTTGGGTTTGCAGGCTATATTCATTACGTTTCAGTATGTCAGATTACTCAGTATAATTGTGGATTTTTTTTCAGATCATGGGGTAACTTCAGATATTTATGGGTCTTTTTTCAGACAATTCAATTACTTCAGATCATTGTGTGTTTTTTTTCAGACCATCTAGTACTTGTATACCATTGTGGGTTTTTTCTGACAATCAAATACCTTTAGACCATTATGTTTTTTTCAGACCATCAAGTACTTGTAGACCATTGTGGGTTTTTTCTGACAACAAAGTACTTGTAGACCACTGTTGGTTTTTTTCTGACCATTAAGTAACTGTAGACCATTATGGGGTTTTTCAGACCATCAAGTACTTGTAAACCTTTGTGGGGTTTTTCTGACCATCAAGTAACTGTAGACCATTGCGGGTTTTTTTTAGACCATAATGTACTTGTAGACCATTGTGGGGTTTTTCTGACTATCGAGTAGCTGTAGATCATTGTGGTATTTTTAGACCAATATGTAACTGTAGACCATTATGGGGTTTTTCAGACCATCAGGTACTTGTAGACCTTTGTGGGTTTTTTTCTGACCATCAAGTAACTGTAGACCATTGCGGGGTTTTTCAGACCCATAATGTACTTGTAGACCATTGTGGGGTTTTTCTGACTATCGAGTAGCTGTAGATCACTGTGTTTTTTTTAGACCAATATGTAACTGTAGACCATTATGGGTTTTTTCAGACCATCAAGTACTTGTAGACCTTTGTGGGTTTTTTTCTGACCATCAAGTAACTGTAGACCATTGCGGGGTTTTTCAGACCATAATGTACTTGTAGACCATTGTGGGGTTTTTCTGACTATGGAGTAGCTGTAGATCATTGTGGGTTTTTTAGACCAATATGTAACTGTAGACCATTATGGGGTTTTTCAGACCATCAAGTACTTGTAGACCTTTGTGGGTTTTTTTTCTGACCATCAAGTAACTGTAGACCATTGCGGGGTTTTTCAGACCATAATGTACTTGTAGACCATTGTGGGGTTTTTCTGACTATCGAGTAGCTGTAGATCATTGTGGGATTTTTTAGACCATCAAATAACTAAAGACTGTTGTGGGTTTTTTCTACCATCATGTAACTGTTGACCATTGTGAGTTTTATTTGACCATCAAGTGACTGTAGACCATTGTGGGTTTTTTGTTGTTGTTTTTTTTGACATTGAAGTAACTATATACCATTGTGGGGGTTTTCTGACCATCACATTACTTAATATAATTGTGGGGTTTATTTTTCAGATCATTTGGTAATTTTAGGTAATGCAGGTTATTGTTTGGCTTTTCAGTCCATCAAGTAACTACTATTCTATGTTTTCAACTTTCAACCTCGCCAACAATTAATTCAATAGCATTTTGCATTGTTTTTAGTCATTCTTATCTTCTCTATTGTGTGCCTTTACTTAACCATTGACTTCATTATGTCTTCCGCCACACAGTGGTGCGGTAGACATATTGATTTACACCTGTCTGTGTGTCAGTGTGTCACAAATCTTGTCACGAAACTGGAACAAAACATGTTTACCAATAAGTCTTCTGGCAGGTTCGATAACTAGCCAAACCGACCCAGGCACTTGAAACTTGTTTTTTTGATAATCAAAGTACTGAAAGTCTGATAAGGCAGTTGAGTGATGAGCAACGCACTGAAAGTCTGATAAGGCAGTTGAGAACTCGGTGCATGGTTTGACTCATAGTCATATACTACTATTCAGATGGTTAGGCAGTTGTCGGAGAAATGCTCTTTTCCCAAAAGCACCTCTAGTTTTTACCTAATTTTTCAGCCACATTGGTAGCCTGTTAATTGGCTTCCAAGAGATAAGCAATATTTAAAAGTGCCTGACCTACAATTCAGGGTAGTCTTCATCTTGAATCTTTAATACTAATCTTTTCAGGGTCACCAGCATATACCAAGTATAATACCTGAAGGTTCTAAGACTGGGATGAAGTTTAATACCAATTGAGCTGTAAGGAAAGAGGTTGGAATCAAAGTCCTTGTCTGTTGGCAACTACAGGTGTGTATTATTTTTGTTGTTGTTTAAAACCTCTTCATTGAGAATGTCATCTATTTTGGTTGAGAGTTCATTCGAGTCCATTTTTGCAAAAACTATTTGACATATGGCTTTGGCACTTTGAACACTTAAGAATATAATAGATGAGTACATATCTCTGACAATTATTTTGTCTGAATTATGGCCCTTTTTGACATGGAAAATGGTACAAATTTCATACAAGTCCATATTTTGTCAACATTATTTGCCCTTTCTAGAGATGGAAATCGGTTCGTACATGTCCATATTTTGTAGAAACTATTTTATATGTGGCTTTCAAACTTTGAACACTTTATTATTATAACAGTCTCTACCTGTAGGAAAGAGAATATAATTTTGACAAGTATTTTGGCTAAATAATGGCCTGTTTTGGACTTTGAAATTGGTGCAATTTTTTCATGAAAGCCCATATTTTGTCTAAATTTTTGACATGTGTATTTTAAACTTTAAAAACTTGTTTGTCATCAAGATTTCCATCTGAAAAATATAAGTTTGTAACTCTGTCATCTATTGATTCTGAATTATGGCCCTTTTTGGCTTGCCATGACTATCAACTTTACATCTCTAAAAGATTTGCTGGTCATTTATCCAGCTTTTTATCATTGCGGTTTTAGGCCATCATCTAGATTAAATTGGGTCAAACTTGTTAGAGAATGAGGTCGAGGTCGACCAGAAAACCAGACAGAAATAAAAAGGTATATGTCTTATTTCAGATATAGCAGAACCAGATTAAACACAGGAAATGGCTGCTCAAGATAGCATTTAACCAAATGAGCTGATTTAATTGCTCATGGAGTCAGAACACATGGCTCAAATGGAACAAGAGGAACATACCCTGTAGACGAAAACATCGCGAGAATTCATCAAAAACAAGACAAAAATGGAGTCAGAATGAGGATGAGGAAATAAGAAAAATATTTCATAAATGTTTCCTTACAAGAAAATGTCCAACAGCTCATCATTGTCTTAAAGCTATAAATTTAAGCAGGAAGAACAACTGTTGCATTTGTAAACGTAAGAAGGATGTCCTTAAAAAAGAAGTCATATTGAAGGATTGACAGCTTAAGTGATTAACATTTATGTAGTAGACAGCGACTGGGAAACCCATGAGACATGAACCATAGTCACATAAAAATAAAAAAAAATGTCACATAAGTTTTAAGTGCTGATGAGCCCTGTGTCACATGGCTAAACTGTATTGAATGCAAAAGAATGAAACTATTTAATAGTGCAAATTTTATGTAAAGGAATGTAACCAAATTCAATGTTTAAAGACATGTGTTAACATAGTATTTTATTCTAGACTTTGATTTTTGTCAGTTTTCAATATTTGTCCCCAAGTAAGAGGAAATTGTTGCTAGTAAAAAGGCAAAAAAGTTACCTTTAAGTTTAAGTTTTACAAATATCAACAATAATGAGGAATTGACTTGCGATGAAAATAACAACACCCGTTTTTAAACATATTTAAAATAATTGTTCATAGAAGTAACGGTACACTTAGTCTGCTTCTTCTTCCAAAGTATTAAATGTTGACAATGTTTACTTTTATCACATACAGGCACATTGCTGTAAATTTTTTTAAAGAATGTTATCCAGGGTATGATTAGAGCATTGTTCGGAAGACTTACATTTATTATCAGTGGTATAAAGGAGTACTGTTCAGTTCTACCAGGAAAGTAGAGTAAAATAAATGCTTTGAATAATATTGACATCAAAGCTGTTACAGTTTTAGTTGCTATACTTTTATTTAATTAAGAGCTTATTTAATCTGAAATGTATACATACTACAGTGCAAATTCCTAGCACACAAATTGCAGATGTCCCACAGAAATTTCTGAATGTCACAAAATTTTTAAATGTCACTTAACAAATTGTGTATGATGGGCCTTCGTCCCATGAACAAAAATTCGTTCCCTGTCACTGAGTAGAATGAATATCATCCAAACTTTTTGCCTGTTCGGAAATAAATATAACTGATTTTAGTCAACACTTTAATTCTTTTGAGGAAAAGCTAGTGTTGTATGATGTTTAATCAGCTCTATTTAGTATAGACTCAAATAGTAAACCTTAAAAGTGGTGTACCCTGAAGTTCTTAACTATATTATTATTTCTCATATTGGACCAGACATGGAGCAGATTATTCCTTTGTCATAGAAATGAGCACACGGTGTACTGAATTTTTTACTAGGCTATATTAGAAAAATTTGTCCTGATGAAAGATGCTACGAGTTTTAGTGTACAGCACTTTTAGATATAGTCACTGTAGTGATATGTGTTTGACGTACATCTGCTTTAATTGAATGTAAACCCATGTACAAGGCAGGTTTCTTGTTAGTGGGTTACAAGTTGTTTTACCTTTTTTGTGGGTAACAAGTTTTACCTTGTTTTATGCTATTTTTAGCTCGACTATTCAAAGAATAGGTAGTGCTATTGCACTCACTCATGCGTCGGCGTCGCGTCCCGACCAGGTTAAGTTTTTGTATGTAAGCTGATATCTCAGTAACCACATATCGGAATGGATTGAAACTTCACACACTTGTTCACTGTGATAAACTGACCCACATTGCAGAGGTTCCATAAATCTGATTGCTTATTTACAAAATTATGCCCCTTTCTTGACTTAGAAATTTTTAGTTAGGTTTTTGTGTGTAAGCTGATATCTCAATAACCACTAAAGGGAATGGATTGAAACTTCACATACTTGTTTCCTGTGATAAACTGACCTAAATTGCACAGGCTCCATAAGTCTGATTGCATATTTACAAAACTATGCCCCTTTTTCGACTTAGAAATTTTAGGTTAAAGTTCTGTATGTAAGCTGGTATCTCAACAACCACTAGTGGGAATGGATTGAAACTTCACGTACTTGTTTACTGTGATGAACTAACCTATACTGCACAGGTTCCATAACTCTGATTTGCATTTTTTCAAAATTGTTCCCCTTTTTCTACTTTTAAATTTATTTAATTGACAAGGCTGTTGAATAGTCGAGCATTTATGTCCTCCGACATTTCTTGTTAAACATTTAGAATGTTGGTGTAAACATACTCGAAATTGTTCTTCTGGTTTATTTCTGTTATTGCCAAAAAATGAAAATATTCATGACATATTAAAATGACATTAAGCTTACCTTACTGCATAGGTGTTTTTGGTTACTGTGTTAGACTGTCAGTTTTATATTGCTGTACATTTAGATGTGTTAAATAACCAAAAATGCAACAACAAAAGTTCAAGTTAATACTTTAAAACTAAGAATTTACTTTCCAAATGTTACTTTTCTTATTTTGACTGGGACAGTCTTTTTAAGAAAATTAGACTGTGTACTATAATTCCCTTAAGTCTGTTTCTTTATATTTAAGGGAGTGATTACCTTAGACACCAGAAATGCCATTTTTGCAAAACTTGTATGATTGTAATGAAACTTGGTACATACATAGTCGTCATGTAGTCACGGGTGTCAATCTTAGGCGCAACAAAAATGCCAAGAAATATAAGTAAATTTTTGACTGGGATAGTCAAATAAAATTGTGTTTACTACTTTATATGAATAAAGCTGAACATATCTATATATTTTGGTTGTTACTTGGGTAATTTTCTTTTCTCTTGAAGTAAGTCGTTGACAATCGGCAAGTATGAATTTAATGATTTCGAAAATTTTCATCTAGTATATAGATTAATTACACAAGATAGATAATTTGTTCTTCTCTTGTGAATTTTCAAAGGAAAAGTAGTGCTATTGTACTTGCCCCAGTGTTTGCATCCCCATTGGATAAAGTTTATGATCAAGTCAAATATCTCTGTATATCAACGCTTTTGGCTTTAAAATAGTAATTAACTATCAAACTCTACATCAGGATAAACAATTGCCATAACTGTGATTTGAATATTTGACAGAATTATATCCCTTCTTAATTTTGATTAGGGTTTTTGATGTAGTCAAAATTCTATTTCGATATATATATATAATTAATATTTGATTGAGGGAAGACATTTTTACCCCCCACTCCACTCTCTTTCACCGAGTACTAACCTTGAATGAACTTGAAAACTGAATGGCACTGGTGCTCGTGTGATCTATAAGGGCCATTATAACGGCGTCTGCGTTAGCGTTAGCGTCACAAATCTTAAAGTTTGCGTACCACCCCAAATATTTACAAAGTCCATTGAGATATTGCTTTCATATTTTGCATACTTGTTTACGATCATGACCCCAGTCTGTAAAAAGGAGCAGACAACCCTATCAAGCATTTTGACTGAATCATGGCCCCTTTTCAACTTAGAATATGCTTATTGTGATGTTAAAGTTTGCGTACCACCCTAAATATTTTCGAAGTCCATTGAGATACGGCTTTCATATTTTGCATACTTGTTTATCATCATGACCCCAGTCTGCAAAACAGGAGCAGACAAGTCTATCAAATATTTTGCACTAAAAACAGTTGAACGCGCTGTCAACTATCTCATAATGATGTATGTGTAATAGCACCCAATTAATGATCTTCTTCAATTTAATCCTTCTGTATGACACAAAAATGGAATGCGGATGTGTTGTTTGTACTTCTAACCCCACAACTGTACTTTGCACCTCACATGCTCAAAACCCCACAACTAAATAAGCCTACATTAACACCCCATAAATGATCTGGTTCAATTTAACCCACATGCACGGCCAATTGTGGTCCCCAGAAGTGTCGTCTGTACTCCGCACCCCACATGCTCAAAACCCCTAAAGTGTACTTGAGGGAGTCCGTCCGTCCGTCCGTCCGGAGCCATATCTAGGAAATGGTTGGGAATATTTATTTAAAACTTCATATACGTGTTCACCACTATGAGTTCTTGCGGCCCGTCAAGTTTCAGTCAGATTGCCCAAGTAACACCAGAGTTATGGCCCTTAGAAGTTTCTAGTGTTAACTATATAGGGCACTATTAATATGGCAATTTCTGCATCATAACTTTTGATATATTTGACCTTGAACTATGAAACTTTAACAGAATTTAGAGCACTATAATGTGGTTGTGCACACACAATTTCGTATGGATTTCTTTTGTAACTGCAGAGTTATTGCCCTTTAATTGTCTAAAAATCCACATATTTGTACATAATAAACTTGCCATTTGGCAGAATTTCATTAAATTTCTTTCATTCTTTTCTGTGAACATTTATTATAAACATGTGAAATTGCGCACCCACACCTGGTCGCCCACTTGCCTTGGTCACCAGGGGTGACCCCGGGGTCAAAATTGACCCCGCCCCAGGGGTCACTTGATTTTACATAGGAAAATCTTTAAAAATCTTCTTCTCAAAAACCAGAAGACCTAGAGCTTACATATTTGACTTGTAGCATTGCCTAGTGGACCTCTTCTAAAGTTGTTCAAATCATGACCCCGGGGTCAAAATTGACCCCGCTCATGGGTCACTTGATTTTACATAGGAAAATCTTCAAAAATTTTCTAAAAATAAACCAGAAGGCCTAGAGCTAAGATATTTCACGTGTAGCATTGTCTAGTAGACCTCTACAAAATTTGTTCAAATCATGACCCCAGGGTCAAAATTGACCCTGCCCCAGGGGTCACTTGATTTTACATAGGAAAATCTCCAAAAAATTTCTAAAATTAAACCAGAAGGCCTAGAGCTTAGATATTTCACACGTAGCATTGCCTAGTGAGCCTCTACAAAATTTGTTCACATCATGACCCCCGGGGTCAAAATTGACCCCGCTTCAGGGGTCACTTGATTTTACATAGGAAAATCTTCAAAAAATTTCTAAAAATAAACCAGAAGGCCTAGATCTTAGGTATTTGACCTGTAGCATTGCCTAATACACTTCTACAAAATTTGTTCAAATCATGACCCCCAGGTCAAAATGACCCCGCCCCATGGGGTTACTTCATTGTACATAGAAAAATCTTCAAAATTTTCTAAAAATAAACCAGAAGGCCTAGAGCTTAGAAATTTCACATGTAGCATTGCCTAGTGGACCTCTACAAAATTTGTTCACATCATGACCCCTGGGTCAAAATTGACCCCACTCCAGGGGTCACTTGATTTTACACATAATTCTTTAGTTCTGTAGCCTCTTCTACCAGTAATAATATCCAGTTCGTACTCTCTGTATTTCAAACACATTGATGAGTGCAATTCGACCAAATGTTGAATAAGATCTCCAAATACGGCGAAAGTCAGAATGCAGTAAATAAATTATATCGGGCATTGTACAATATAAGATGTTAGTCTGACTACGTGGGTAAAATTTAAGTCAAAGGCGGGAATTGTTCAGTTTGCTTTAAGTTTGAGTCCAGACCTAAATCTGAGAAGAAAGTTAATTTGTTACCTTTATAACATATCGACACTGCTAATTTAAAAGAAAACGTGTAAAAAGGCATTTTTCTATCACCGACAAAAACAAACAACCTTCACTTTGCCGGTTATGGAAGGTGCGTTATATTTATAAATTTAAAATTTCGACTTACCTGTAAAGTGTAGATGATTGTTAGCTAGAATACTCGAAATTATTAAGGACAGTCGAAGATCATGAAAGAATATACATTGGTTCGCATTCAATTAATGTTTACACCGACTCACGTAATACAATTGGACAAAATACGTCATACAGAAAATTCAAGAATAGTGGAAAATGTTCTGTATTAATAATTGTATCTCATAAAATTTAAGTATTTCAAAAATATAAACATTTGTCACATGTACAGATCATTCAAACTTTAGTTTCGAAGATCATTGAAATTTCGTCAAATATTTTAAATGGCACGTGTAGTATAAATAAAGCGACAGCGAGATTTATATGCCTTCAAATTAGAATTTTAACAGTTTTGGGGTGTATTTCAATTGACCGCCGTTACTTAAGTTGGCTTCTCAACCATGTGGTTGAGGCTGCTTATTTCGAATCACTTGCCCCTAAACGCCGATGGCTCGAAACATTCCTTAGTGTGTAGAATTCTTTCATGTTAGGAAGCCATCCAGCTGGCTTTCGGAAGGTCTGTAGATCCGCTTGTCCGTGATAAAATAATGCCCGGTGGGAAACCTAGGTTCTTATTCCGCCACCAAAAGCTGGAAAGTCGCCATTATGACCTAAATTGTGTCGGTGTGACGTAAAACCAAGCGTAAAAGTAACAACACGAATGTATCGCTGTTAAAAGCATTTGGTCAACATAAGTTCTGAAGTTTCATGAGATTCCGTATGGTATATGCAATGAAAATCTATTTGGCATGTGACTATATCACGGCATATACATGACCGCAGTGATTATACTGTGTACAGATTTCTGTTTTGCATTAGTTGTGGCCGTGGCTACCGTCATTTTTGCCAGAGTATATTTTTGTAATGAAATGGATAGATGTATTTAATAAGCTAGTTATACACAGTACGGTAAAGTTCCTGCAACTACGAAATTTTCGACTGAATATCTACATAAAGTTTGAATTGCTACAAATTATTATTTTTTTTTTTTGTTTTTGTTTTTGTTTGTTTTTTGGTTCGAAGTGTTTTTTGGTTGAATTTACAATAAAGCTATGTACTGCCCCGTTTGTAATATGTTTCGTTTACGTACCTTTTGGCGAAAAAACAACAACAACAAAAACATGTATGTTTTATATCATAGAAAATGAAAGTAACTGACGCGCTTGAACATGCATCTTTTATCTAGCTGAAGAACAAAATATCCCTTCAAAGGGTCATATGAGTCGCGCCATGAGAAAACCAACATAGTGCATTTGCGACCAGCATCCGCGCAGTCTGGTCAGGATCCATGCTGTTCGCTAACGGTTTCTCTAATTACAATAGGCTTTGAAAGCGAACAGCATGAATCCTGGCCAGATTGCGCGGATGATGGTCGCAAATGCACTATGATGGTTTTCTCATGGCGCGGCTCATATTTTTATTTTGTCTATAGATCTACCATGCCTATCAAAAGCACAAAAATGTTTAACATGTCGCCACTCTACTTTGGATTTCACTGAACGGCCGAGCATGAGAAATAAAGATGCGAGGATGGAATTGAAAAATTGGTATTATGTTATTATAAAGAATAAAGGCAATTATTAATTTGTTTACCGTAGTCCCTTATATGTATTGCACTGAGGAATAATGTTTTACCTAGATCGAACGGTCACAAAAATAGTGAGCAAAAAGGTAACGGAAAGCACCAGTCAGTACACAAACATATATTCATGATATTTAAAAACAACCTTTTAACGAGTGATGCAAATTAGTACTCCATCGGTGATGAAGGCAGTGAGATACTGCTGAAATATACGGTAACAAAAGTTAGTTTTTCTTCTGTGTTCATGGATTATTACTCTAAAACCTTTTAACAGACCGTTATCAACTGAAATTTTGATACGATTATAAACAAGAGTAACCCATAATGAAAATGAGTTAAATGGGTTGCGCACATCTCCGCTGTCCCCACCTCTGTTATAATATCTACGGCTGAAACAGTGATACGCACTTGACTTGAGACATGTATTTATTTTAGCTGCAGGAAAGCTTTTCCGTCCACAAAAAGTGACTTGTTTCACGGACAATAACTCTATTTCTGAAGATTATGTTGTTATTTAGTATTTGTCAAGTTATTTTGCAATAGTTTTTACAATATTGATATTATCTGCATTGGCATATATTGTGTTAATTGCCGAATTTATACGTATTTGAAATAATAATATTGTAGGACTTTTGGGTTGCCGAATGTATTTTTTCACCCACAGAGCATTGGCCACTTTGAACAAGGTTTTTTTTTCCTGAAAGGATCAACAAAATTTCTAGTTAGTACAAGGGCGCATTTAACTCTGCTTTTTCAACAATAATCGTTTCTTATCTGATTTTAGCGCGCATTTAACTCTGCTTTATCAACAATAATCGTTTCGTATCTGACTTTAGCGCGCATTTAACTCTGCTTTATCAACAATAATAGTTTCGTATCTGATTTTAGCGCGCATTTAACTCTGCTTTATCAACAGTAATAGTTTCGTATCTGATTTTAGCGCGACCCATTGTGTACTTACTTGCCGCGGCTCTATCATAATCCCTTCACCAGGCTGTCAGGATACGAGTTATATGACCTAGGGAAGTGCCTACGCCTTTAGTACCTTGAACAATAAAATGGGTCCAATCGCTAGGGCAAGGGGCAGGACGTGAAGTGGTTGCACACTTGGTTCAAGCGAGCGAAATGGTTGCAGACTTACAAAATGGCGGATATTTTTTCAGTCGTTGTCTGTATAATGTGTATAGATGGACAAGATC